>NW_028162988.1:0-135408 GCF_964263955.1 Coregonus lavaretus | reverse complement strand
TCTTTGTCTTTCTTGGTCTCTCTCTCTTTGTCTCACTCTGTCTCTCTCTCTTTGTCTCGCTCTGTCTCTGTCTCTCTCTCTTTGTCTCTCTCTGTCTCTAGTTGCTCTCTCTCTCTCTGTCTTTCTCTCTCTCTCCTTTTGTCTCTCTGTCGCTGTCTCTTTGTCTCTCTCTGTCTCTAGTTGCTCTCTCTCTCTGTCTTTCTCTCTCTCTCCTTTTGTCTCTCTGTGTCTGTCTCTTTGTCTCTCTCTGTCTCTAGTTGCTCTCTCTCTCCTTTTGTCTCTCTGTCTCTGTCTCTTTGTCTCTCTCTGTCTCTAGTTGCTCTCTCTCTCTGTCTTTCTGTCTCTCACTCTTTGTCTCTCTCTCTCTTTCTTTGTCTCGCTCTGTCTCTGGTCTCTCTCTCTTTGTCTCTCGGTCTCTCTTTCTTTGTCTCGCTCTGTCTCTGGTCTCTCTCTCTTTGTCTTCGGTCTCTCTCTCTTTGTCGTTCTCTGTCTCTCTCTCTTTGTCTCACTCTGTCGCTCTCTCTGGTCGCTCTCTCTCTCTCTCTTTGTCTCTCTTTCTCTGTCTGTCTGTCTCTGTCTCTGTCTCTCTCTCTTTGTTTCTCTCTCTCTTTGTCTCTCTCTTTGTCTCTCTCTCTTTGTCTCTCTCTGTCTTGGTCTCTCTCTCTTTGTCTCTCTCTGTCTCTCTCTCTTTGTCTCTCTTTGTCTCTCTCTCTTTGTCTCTCTTTGTCTCTCTCTCTTTGTCTCTCTTTGTCTCTCTTTGTCTCTCTGTCTAGCTCTCTTTGTCTCTCTTTGTCTCTCTCTGTCGCTCTCTCTTTGTCTCACTCTGTCGCTCTCTCTTTGTCTCACTCTGTCTCTCTCTCTCTCTCTCTTTGTCTCACTCTGTCTCTCTCTCTGTCTCTCTCCTGTCTCACTCTGTCTCTCTCTCTTTGTCTCACTCTGTCTCTCTCTCTCTTTGTCTCTCTCTGTTTTGGTCTCGCTCTGTCTCTGTCTCTCTCTCTTTGTCTCTCTCTGTCTCTCTCTCTCTTTGTCTCTCTTTGTCTCTCTCTATTTGTCTCACTCTGTCTCTCTCTATTTGTCTCACTCTGTCTCTCTCTATTTGCCTCTATCTGTCTCTCTCTTTGTCTCTCTTTGTTTCTCTCTCTTTGTCTCACTCTGTCTCTCTCTCTTTGTCTCACTTTGTCTCTCTCTCTTTGTCTCTCTCGCTTTGTCTCTCTCTGTCTCTCTCTTTGTCTCTCTTGGTCTCTCTCTCTTTGTCTCACTCTGTCTCTCTCTCTTTGTCTCTCTCTGTCTTGGTCTCGCTCTGTCTCTGTCTCTCTCTCTTTGTCTCTCTCTGTCTCTCTCTCTCTTTGTCTCTCTTTGTCTCTCTCTCTTTGTCTCACTCTGTCTCTCTCTATTTGTCTCTCTCTGTCTCTCTCTTTGTCTCTGTTTCTCTCTCTTTGTCTCACTCTGTCTCTCTCTCTTTGTCTCATTTTGTCTCTCTCTCTTTGTCCCTCTCGCTTTGTCTCTCTCTGTCTCTCTCTCTTTGTCTTTCTTGGTCTCTCTCTATTTGTCTCACTCTGTCTCTCTCTCTTTGTCTCTCTCTGTCTTGGTCTCTCTCTCTTTGTCTCGCTCTGTCTCTGTCTCTCTCTCTTTGTCTCTCTCTGTCTCTGTCTCTCTCTCTTTGTCTCTCTCTGTCTCTCTCTCTTTGTCTCTATCTCTTTGTCTCTCTGTCTCTCTCTGTCTCTCTCTCTTTGTCTCTCTTTGTCTCTCTCTGTCTCTCTTTCTTTGTCTCGCTCTGTCTCTGGTCTCTCTCTCTCTTTGTCTTTGTCTGTCTCTGGTCGCTCTCTCTCTCTCTCTTTGTCTCTCTTTCTCTGTCTGTCTGTCTGTCTCTGTCTCTCCCTCTTTGTCTTTCTCTGTCTCGGTCTCTCTCTCTTTGTCTCTCTCTCTCTCTTTGTCTCTGTCTTGGTCTTTCTTTCTTTCTTTGTCTCACTCTGTCGCTCTATCTTTGTCTCTCTCTTTGTCTCTCTCTCTTTGTCTCTCTCTTTGTCTCTCTCTCTTTGTCTCTCTCTCTTTGTCTCTCTCTTTGTCTCTCTCTCTTTGTCTCTCTCTTTGTCTCTCTCTCTTTGTCTCTCTCTCTTTGTATCTCTCTGTCTCTCTCTCTTTGTCTCTCTCTGTCTCTCTTTCTTTGTCTCGCTCTGTCTCTGGTCTCTCTCTCTTTGTCTTTGTCTCTGGTCGCTCTCTCTCTCTCTCTTTGTCTCTCTTTCTCTGTCTGTCTGTCTGTCTCTGTCTCTCTCTCTTTGTCTCTCTCTGTCTCGGTCTCTCTCTCTTTGTCTCTCTCTCTTTGTCTCTATCTTGGTCTTTCTTTCTTTCTTTGTCTCTCTCTGTCTCTCTCTCTCTTTGTCTCTCTGTCTCTGTCTCTCTCTCTTTGTCTCTCTCTGTCTCTCTCTTTGTCTCTCTTTGTCTCTCTCTCTCTTTGTCTCTCACTGTCTCTGTCTCTCTCTTTGTCTCTCTCTGTCTCTCTCTCTTTGTCTCACTCTGTCTCTCTCTTTGTCTCTCTCTGTCTTGGTCTCTCTCTCTTTGTCTCTCGCTTTCTCTGTCTCGCTCTCTTTGTCTCTCTATCTCAGTCTCTCTCACTTTGTCTCTCTCTGTCTCTGTCTCTCTCTCTTTGTCTCTCTCTGTCTCTCTCTCTTTGTATCTCTGTCTCTGTCTCTGTCTCTTTGTCTCTCTCTGTCTCTCTCTCTTTGTCTCTCTCTCTTTGTCTCACTTTGTCTCGCTGTCTTTGTCTCACTCTGTCGCTCTCTCTTTGTCTCTCTATGTCTCTCCCTTTGTCTCTCTCTCTTTGTCTCTCTCTCTCTGTCTCTCTCTTTGTCTCTCTGTCTCTCTCTCTTTGTCTCTCTCTGTCTCGGTCTCTCTCTGTCTCTGTCTTTCTCTCTTTGTCTCTCTCTGTCTCGGTCTCTCTTTGTCTCTCTCTGTCTCTCTCTCTTTGTCTCTCTCTGTCTCGGTCTCTCTCTTTCTCTGTCTCTCTCTCTTTGTCTCTCTCTGTCTCGGTCTCTCTTTGTCTCTCTCTGTCTCTCTCTCTTTGTCTCTCTCTGTCTCGGTCTCTCTCTGTCTCGGTCTCTCTCTCTTTGTCTCTCTCCGTCTCTCTCTCTTTGTCTCTCTCTGTCTCGGTCTCTCTCTCTCTTTGTCTCTCTCTGTCTCGGTCTCTCTCTCTTTGTCTCGCTCTGTCTCTCTCTCTTTGTCTCTCTCCGTCTCTCTCTCTTTGTCTCTCTCTGTCTCGGTCTCTCTCTCTTTGTTTCTCTCTCTTTGTCTCTCTCTGTCTCGGTCTCTCGCTCTGTCTCTCTCTCTTTGTCTCTCTCTCTCTCTCTCTCTGTCTCTCTCTCTTTGTCTCTCTCTCTGTCTCTCTCTCTGTCTCTCTCTTTGTCTCGTCTCTCTCTCTTTGTCTCGCTCTCTTTGTCTCTCTCTCTCTGTCTCTCTCTCTTTGTCTCACTCTGTCTCTGGTCTCTCTCTCTTTTTCTCTCTACCTGATTGTCCGTCATTATCTCTCAAGCCAGTAGCCATTATGCAGACCATCATTAACTGGATGCGTTGACACAGGTGAGGTGAGCACCTCTGGAGTTATTTAACAGCCATTAGAGGGTCGTCGGGAGGGGGATAAACACACACAAGCAGATAGCCAGACACACACACAAACGCATGCACACACAGACACACACACAGATACACACACAATTGTTAACAACTCTCTCTTATATCTCGTTTATAACCATTGGCACATGGCACATGCCCAAGTGTCACTGCAAATTTAAATGTGTTTACAATGGACTCTGATTACACTTTTAGAAAAAAAGGTGCTATCTAGAACCTAAAATGGTTATTTGGCTGTCCCCAAAGGAGAACCGTTTGCAGAACCCTTTTTGGTACTACGTAGAACCCTTTTGGGTTCCATGTAGAACCCTCTGTGGAAAGGATTCTACATGGAACCAAAAAGGGTTCTACCTGGAACCAAAAAGGGTTCTCCTATGGGGACAGCCGAAGAACCCTTTTGGAACCCTTATTTCTAAGAGTGTAGGTATAGACACACCCAATTCACACTCATACACACTTCGATCACAAACAAACACACACTAACAAATACACACAGCCTAAAACAATGTACTATGAATACAATGCAGAGATATTATATTAACAACTCATGATTTGGGCCATCCTCTATGTAAACTAGCTGTGTATGTGAGGCTTTAGTCTACAGTTCTTTAGGGCCTGTCACTGTTTTTCTGACGTTCAAAGGAGCTGCCTCGTCCTTCACTGTGTGAATCTTATCTCTCCCCGTTTGACCAACTTGTCTTTATCCGAGCTCTCTGGATGTTAAGGTCGTCAGCCTAGCATCAGTTCTCTTTCTCTTTGTCTATACCTATATTCTCTCTTTCTCTATACCTCTAGATTGATTTAGTTCTCTCTCTATTTGTAGTTTCTCTCACCTTCTTTCTTTCTTCCTTTCTTTCTTTCCCGTCTCTCTCTCTCTCTCTCTCTCTCTCTCTCTCTCTCTCTCTCTCTCTCTCTCTCTCTCTCTCTCTCTCTCTCTCTCTCTCTCTCTCTCTCTCTCTCTCTCTCTCTCTCTTTCTCTCTGTCTCTCAATTCAATTCAATTTCAATTTAAGGGCTTTATTGGCATGGGAAACGTATGTTAACATTGCCAAAGCAAATGAAGTAGATAGTAAACAAAAGTGAAATAAACAATAAATATTAACAGTAAACATTACACTCAGAAGTTCCAAAAGAAAAAAGACATTTCAAATGTCATATTATCTGTATATATAAAGTGTTGTAACAATGTGCAAATAATTAAAGTACAAATGGGAAAATAAATAAACATAAATATGGGTTGTATTTACAGTGGTGTTTGTTCTTCACTGGTTGCACACTGTGGTTTTTCACCCAGTAGATAAGGGTTTGTTTTCAAATTCTTTGTGGATCTCTGTAATCTGAGGGAAATATGTGTCTCTAATATGGTCATACATTTGGCAGGAGGTTAGGAAGTGCAGCTCAGTTTCCACCTCATTTTGTGGGCAGTGTGCACATAGCCTGTCTTCCCTTGAGAGCCAGTTCTGCCTACGGCGGCCTTTCACAATAGCAAGACTATGCTCACTGAGTCTGTACATAGTCAAAGCTTTCCTTAAGTTTGAGTCAGTCACAGTGGTCAGGTATTCTGCCACTGTGTACTCTCTGTTTGGGGCCAAATAACATCCTAGTTTGCTCTGTTTTTTTGTTAATTCTTTCCAATGTGTCAAGTAATTCTCTTTTAGTTTTCATTATGATTTGGTTGGGTCTAATTGTGTTGTTGTTGTCCTGGGGCTCTGTGGGGTCTGTTTGTGTTTGTGAACAGAGCCCCAGGACCAGCTTACTTAGGGGACTCTTCTCCAAGTTCATCTCTCTGTAGGTGATGGCTTTGTTATGGAAGGTTTGGGAATCGCTTCCTTTTAAGTGGTTATAGAATTTTACGGCTCTTTTCTGGATTTTGATAATTAGCGGGTATCGGCCTTATTCTGCTCTGCATGCAATATTTGGTGTTTTTCGTTGTACACAGAGGATATTTTTGCAGAATTCTGCATGCAGAGTCTCAATTTGGTGTTTGTCCCATTTTGTGAATTCTTGGTTGGTGAGCGGACCCCAGACCTCACAATCATAAAGGGCAATGGGTTCTATAACTGATTCAAGAATTTTTAGCTAGATCCTAATTGGTATGTCGAATTTTATGTTCCTTTTGATGGATAGAAGGCCTTGTCTCTCAGATCTTTCACAGCTTTGTGGAAGTTACCTGTGGCGCTGATGTTTAGGCCAAGGTATGTTTCGTTTTTTGTGTGCTCTAGGGCAACGGTGTCTAGATGGAATTTGTATTTGTGGTCCTGGCAACTGGACCTTTTTTGGAACACCATTATTTTTGTCTTACTGAGATTTGCTGTCAGGGCCCAGGTCTGACAGAATCTGTGCAGAAGATCTAGGTGCTGCTGTAGGCCGTCCTTGGTTGGTGACAGAAGCACCAGATCATCAGCAAACAGTAGACATTTGACTTCAGATTCTAGTAGGGTGAGGCCGGGTGCTGCAGACTGTTCTAGTGCACTCGCCAATTCGTTGATATATACAGTTGAAGTCAGAAGTTTACATACACTTAGGTTGGAGTCATTAAAACTCGTTTTTAAACCACTCAACAAATTTCTTGTTAAAAAACTATAGTTTTGGCAAGTCGGTTAGGACTTCTACTTTGTGCATGACACAAGTCATTTTTCCAACTATTGTTTACAGACAAATTATTTCACTTATAATTCACTGTATCACAATTCCAGTGGGTCAGAAGTTTACATACACTAAGTTGACTGTGCCTTTAAACAGCTTGGAAAATTCCAGAAAATGATGTCATGGCTTTAGAAGCTTCTGATAGGCTAATTGACATAATTTGAGTCAATTGGAGGTGTACCTGTGGATGTATTTCAAGGCCTACCTTCAAAATCAGTGCCTCTTTGCTTGACATCATGGGAAAATCTAAAGAAATCAGCCAAGACCTCAAAAGAAAATGTAAAAAAAAAAAAAGGTAGACCTCCACAAGTCTGGTTCATCCTTGGGAGCAATTTCACAACTCCTGAAGGTACCATGTTCATCTGTACAAACAATTGTACGCAAGTATAAACACCATGGGACCACGCAGCCGTCATACCGCTCAGGAAGGAGACGCGTTCTGTCTCCTAGAGATTAACGTACTTTGGTGTGAAAAGTGCAAATCAATCCCAGAACAACAGCAAATGACCTTGTGAAGATGCTGGAGGAAACAGGTACAAAAGTATCTATATCCACAGTAAAACAAGTCCTATATCGACATAACCTGAAAGGCCGCTCAGCAAGGAAGAAGCCACTGCTCCAAAACCGCCATAAAAAAGCCAGACTACGGTTTACAACTGCACATGGGGACAAAGATCATACTTTTTGGAGAAATGTCCTCTGGTCTGATGAAACAAAAATAGAACTGTTTGGCCATAATGACCATCGTTATGTTTGGAGGAAAAAGGCGGCAGCTTGCAAGCCGAAGAACACCATCCCAACCGTGAAGCACGGGGGTGGCAGCATCATGCTGTGGGGGTGCTTTGCTGCAGGAGGGACTGGTGCACTTCACAAAATACAGTGGGGAAAAAAGGATTTAGTCAGCCACCAATTGTGCAAGTTCTCACACTTAAAAAAATGAGAGAGGCCTGTAATTTTCATCATAGGTACACGTCAACTATGACAGACAAATTGAGGAAAAAAAATCCAGAAAATCACATTGTAGGATTTTTAATGAATTTATTTGCAAATTATGGTGGAAAATAAGTATTTGGTCACCTACAAACAAGGAAGATTTCTGGCTCTCACAGACCTGTAACTTCTTCTTTAAGAGGCTCCTCTGTCCTCCACTCGTTACCTGTATTAATGGCACCTGTTTGAACTTGTTATCAGTATAAAAGACACCTGTCTACAACCTCAAACAGCCACACTCCAAACTCCACTATGGCCAAGACCAAAGAGCTGTCAAAGGACACCAGAAACAAAATTGTAGACCTGCACCAGGCTGGGAAGACTGAATCTGCAATAGGTAAGCAGCTTGGTTTGAAGAAATCAACTGTGGGAGCAATTATTAGGAAATGGAAGACATACAAGACCACTGATAATCTCCCTCGATCTGGGGCTCCACGCAAGATCTCACCCCGTGGGGTCAAAATGATCACAAGAACGGTGAGCAAAAATCCCAGAACCACACGGGGGGACCTAGTGAATGTGAGCTGGGACCAAAGTAACAAAGCCTACCATCAGTAACACACTACGCCGCCAGGGACTCAAATCCTGCAGTGCAAGACGTGTCCCCCTGCTTAAGCCAGTACATGTCCAGGCCCGTCTGAAGTTTGCTAGAGTGCATTTGGATGATCCAGAAAAGGATTGGGAGAATGTCATATGGTCAGATGAAACCAAAATAGAACTTTTTGGTAAAAACTCAACTCGTCGTGTTTGGAGGACAAAGAATGCTGAGTTGCATCCAAAGAACACCATACCTACTGTGAAGCATAGGGGTGGAAACATCATGCTTTGGGGCTGTTTTTCTGCAAAGGGACCAGGACGACTGATCCGTGTAAAGGAAAGAATGAATGGGGCCATGTATCGTGAGATTTTGAGTGAAAACCTCCTTCCATCAGCAAGGGCATTGAAGATGAAACGTGGCTGGGTCTTTCAGCATGACAATGATCCCAAACACACCGCCCGGGCAACGAAGGAGTGGCTTCGTAAGAAGCATTTCAAGGTCATGGAGTGGCCTAACCAGTCTCCAGATCTCAACCCCATAGAAAATCTTTGGAGGGAGTTGAAAGTCTGTGTTGCCCAGCGACAGCCCCAAAACATCACTGCTCTAGAGGAGATCTGCATGGAGGAATGGGCCAAAATACTAGCAACAGTGTGTGAAAACCTTGTGAAGACTTACAGAAAACGTTTGACCTGTGTCATTGCCAACAAAGGGTATATAACAAAGTATTGAGAAACTTTTGTTATTGACCAAATACTTATTTTCCACCATAATTTGCAAATAAATTCATAAAAGATCCTACAATGTGATTTTCTGGATTTTCTTTTCTCATTTTGTCTGTCATAGTTGACGTGTACCTATGATGAAAATTACAGGCCTCTCTCATCTTTTTAAGTGGGAGAACTTGCACAATTGGTGGCTGACTAAATGCTTTTTCCCCCCACTGTAGATGGCATCATGAGGAAGGAAAATTATGTGGATATATGGAAGCAACATCTCAAGACATCAGTCAGGAAGTTAAAGCTTGGTCACAAATGGGTCTTCCAAATGGACAATGACCCCAAGCATACTTCCAAAGTTGTGGCAAAATGGCTTAAGGACAACAAAGTCAAGGTATTGGAGTGGCCATCACAAAGCCCTGACCTCAATCCTATAGAAAATGTGTGGGCAGAACTGAAAAAGCGTGTGCGAGCAAGGAGGCCTACAAACCTGACTCAGTTACACCAGCTCTGTCAGGAGGAATGGGACAAAATTCACCCAACTTATTGTGGGAAGCTTGTGGAAGGCTACCTGAAACGTTTGACCCAAGTTAAACAATTTAAAGTCAATGCTACCAAATACTAATTGAGTGTGTGTAAACTTCTGACCCACCAGGAATGTGATGAAAGAAATAAAAGCTGAAATAAATCATTCTCTCTACTATTATTCTGGCATTTCACATTCTTAAAATAAAGTGGTGATCCTAACTGACCTAAGACAGGACATTTTTACTAGGATTAAATGTCAGGAATTGTGAAACTGAGTTTAAATGTATTTGGCTAAGGTGTATGTAAACTTCCGACTTCAACTGTAGGAGCACACAGGAGGACATTTTTCTCTGTTGAGATAATTTCCTTTTGAATTTCTAGCCAAATGTAAAATGTTCCTGTTTTGATTAATTTAATAGAGTGAGTTAGGTCTGCTCTATACCAAATTAGCATACCCCCTGAGTCCCTTCCCTGTTTCACACCTGGTAGTTTGGTGGATGGGACTACCAGCTCTCTGTAACCTAGAGGGCAACAAGTGGGTCCGTCTCCTCTATACCATGTTTCTTGTAGGATGACAATGTCTGTATTTCCGATTTCTTTGGTGAAGTCCAGGTTCCTGCTCTTTAGGCCAAAGGCAGATGACCTCAGGTCTTGGATATTCCAGGATGAAATAGTGAAGGCTTTGTCTTCCATAAAGTGTCTAATGTTGTTGGTCTTGTGGTTTGGCCTCAGGCCAGTAATTGTGAGCAGAGCCTGCTGAGCATCTGGTACATGCCATTGGCTTGGGCTAGTGTAAGAGTGGGGGTTGGGCCTGTTTGCCTGCTCAAGGCCTGGGCGTATGTGTGACTTTCATGTTGAGGCCCTCTTTGCGGGAGTAGGGGGCATGGGGTGGGTAGGAGGGGCATAGGTCTGATCTGAGGGGGCCTAAATGGGGTGTGGGCATGGTTGACTTTGGGGGTTGTTAATTGGTTGGGGTGGTGCTGTGGTCTGGATGGAGGTCCTTTCGGCGGGTGTCCTCTATGTGTAGACAGGGAGTGGGTTCATACACTGATGTCATTAATGGTCTTTACCGTTCTATTAACTTAAGTCCTATCTCAGCGCATTCTTCAAAGAGTCCAATGAAGATGGCTAGCTTACATCAAAAACACTCTAGCCATTTCAATGCTAAAGACTTCTTAACAATTACTGTACTTAGTTTTCCTATCAGAGATGTGAACATAATAGTTGCTTCAGTTAAATATCATGTACTCAGTTGATAAACCCCCATTATATATTTAGAATTGCCCCTCTGGGATAAATAAAGTTATATTGAATTGAATACAGTAGTCTTGCGATGGCTAGTCCATAGTGAAAGGGTGCAGAGCCGTGAGACCAATTGAACAACACTCCTACGAATATATATTTTTATCATTATTAATGACAGTGTTATTTTAAGAATAAGAGCTATACTGGCTTGTGAGAACTATGTTTTCAGGGCCGTTCCTCTTTTGGCCATGAGAAGAGATGAGAACATACCATTTGAGGAATCTTGAGAGCCAATGACCCTCAGCCACATTGAAAGGTCTAACTAAGCGGTGAGGAGATATTTTGAGCCAATTACAGAGTGAAGAAAGTATGCTAGGCTAGCAGGAAGTGAGCACATACAGGACAATACACAGACCTGAAACTAAGAATACGTTGCAAATGGCAGTCTATTCCCTATAAGTCCCTGGTCAAAAGTAGTGCACTATATAGGGAATAGGGTGCCAATTGGGACACAGACGAGGTTAGGCATTTCCATGTAATGTCTACAGCTCTTACTCTAAGTCCTGACTGGTCGCCTTAGCCCAGCATTCAACACCAGAAACAATAGGCTTTTACCATAATAGTTGACATATTTTACACACAAGGCTTTTGAATTATATCTTACATCACCATCCACAATGCATCTGTTTCAATGACACTGATTTAAATATAGTCGGATTATGCTCCACCCTCATATACCTTCAGCTATATGTTATAAGATTAATACCATTCGTGCATGAATAATACAATGCGGGCAGAGAGAAAGATGGACAGAGAGACTGAAAAGAACGACCGAACGTCCGACTAGACAAGACAGACCGACAGACAGACAGACGAGAAGACAGACGGACAGACAGAACGACCAACCGACCTACAGACAGACAGACAAGCAGACAGATGAGAAGACAGACAGACAGGCAGACAGATGAGAAGACAGACAGACAGACAGACAGAACAACCAACCGACCTACAGACAGACAGACAAGCAGACAGATGAGAAGACAGACAGACAGGCAGACAGATGAGAAGGCAAACAGACAGAAAGATGAGAAGACAGACAGACAGACAGACAGACAGACAGACAGACAGACAGACAGACGAGAAGACAGACGGACAGACAGAACGACCAACCGACCTACAGACAGACAGACAAGCAGACAGATGAGAAGACAGACAGACAGGCAGACAGATGAGAAGGCAAACAGACAGAAAGATGAGAAGACAGACAGACATACAGACAGACAGAACGACCGACCTACAGACAGATAGACAGAGAGACGAGAAGACAGACGGACAGACAGACGAGAAGACAGATAGACAGAAAGATGAGAAGACAGACAGACAGACAGACAGACAGACAGACAGACAGACAGACAGACAGACAGACAGACAGACAGACGAGAAGACAGACGGACAGACAGAACGACCAACCGACCTACAGACAGACAGACAAGCAGACAGATGAGAAGACAGACAGACAGACAGAACGACCAACCGACCTACAGACAGACAGAGAGACAAGAGGACAGACGGACAGACAGACGAGAAGACAGACGGACAGACAGAACAACCAACCGACCTACAGACAGACAGACAGAGAGACAAGAAGACAGACAGACAGACAGTTGAGAAGACAGACAGATGAAAAGACAGATGGACAGACAGACGAGAAGACAGACGGACGGACGGACAGAACAACCAACCGACAGACAGACAGACAGACAGACAGACAGGGTTTCTGTTCTGATTAGCTTAGTGGCACACTAGTCTGTGCAAGACCCCCACCTATAATCAGGTCACAGTGTGTTCTAGACCCCACCTATAATCAGGTCACTGTGTGTTCTAGACCCCTCTAGACCCCATCTATAATCAGGTCACTGTGTGTTCTAGACCCCACCTATAATCAGGTTACTGTGTGTTCTAGACCCCACCTATAATCAGGTCACTGTGTGTTCTAGACCCCACCTATAATCTGGTCACTGTGTGTTCTAGACCCCTCTAGACCCCACCTATAATCAGGTCACAGTGTGTTCCAGACTCCTCTAGACCCCACCTATAATCAGGTCACAGTGTGTTCCAGACTCCTCTAGACCCAACCTATAATCTGGTCACTGTGTGTTCTAGACCCCACCTATAATCAGGTCACTGTGTGTTCTAGACCCCTCTAGACCCCACCTATAATCTGGTCACTGTGTGTTCTAGACCCCTCTAGACCCCACCTATAAGCAGGTCACTGTGTGTTCTAGACCCCTCTAGACCCCACCTATAATCAGGTCACTGTGTGTTCTAGACCCCACCTATAATCAGGTTACTGTGTGTTCTAGACCCCACCTATAATCAGGTTACTGTGTGTTCTAAACCCCTCTAGACCCCACCTATAATCAGGTTACTGTGTGTTCTAGACCCCACCTATAATCAGGTTATTGTGTGTTCTAGACCCCTCTAGACCCCACCTATAATCAGGTCACTGTGTGTTCTAGACTCCACCTATAATCAGGTTACTGTGTGTTCTAAACCCCTCTAGACCCCACCTATAATCAGGTTACTGTGTGTTCTAGACCCCTCTAGACCCCACCTATAACCAGTCACTGTGTGCTCTAGACCCCACCTATAATCAGGTTACTGTGTGTTCTAGACCCCACCTATAACCAGGTCACTGTGTGTTCTAGACCCCTCTAGACCCCACCTATAATCAGGTTACTGTGTGTTCTAAACCCCTCTAGACCCACCTATAATCAGGTCACTGTGTGTTCTAGACCCCACCTATAATCAGGTCACTGTGTGTTCTAAACCCCTCTAGACCCCACCTATAATCAGGTCACTGTGTGTTCCAGACTCCTCTAGACCCCATCTATAACCAGGTCACTGTGTATTCTAAACCCCTCTAGACCCCAACTATAATCAGGTCACTGTGTGTTCCAGACCCCTCTAGACACCACCTATAATCTGGTCACTGTGTGTTCCAGACTCCTCTAGACCCCACCTATAATCAGGTCACTGTGTGTTCTAGACCCCTCTAGACCCCACCTATAATCAGGTCACTGTGTGTTCCAGACCCCTCTAGACACCACCTATAATCTGGTCACTGTGTGTTCCAGACTCCTCTAGACCCCACCTATAATCAGGTCACTGTGTGTTCTAGACCCCTCTAGACCCCACCTATAATCAGGTCACTGTGTGTTCTAAACCCCTCTAGACCCCACCTATAATCAGGTCACTGTGTGTTCTAAACCCCTCTAGACCCCACCTATAATCAGGTCACTGTGTGTTCTAAACCCCTCTAGACCCCACCTATAATCAGGTCACTGTGTGTTCTAAACCCCTCTAGACCCCACCTATAATCAGGTTACTGTGTGTTCTAAACCCCTCTAGACCCCACCTATAATCAGGTCACTGTGTGTTCTAAACCCCTCTAGACCCCACCTATAATCAGGTCACTGTGTGTTCTAGACCCCTCTAGACCCCACCTATAATCAGGTCACTGTGTGTTCTAAACCCCTCTAGACCCCACCTATAATCAGGTTACTGTGTGTTCTAGACCCCACCTATAATCAGGTCACTGTGTGTTCTAAACCCCTCTAGACCCCACCTATAATCAGGTCACTGTGTGTTCTAGACCCCACCTATAATCAGGTTACTGTGTGTTCTAGACCCCACCTATAATCTGGTCACTGTGTGTTCTAGATCCCACCTATAATCAGGTCACTGTGTGTTCTAGATCCCTCTAGACCCCACCTATAATCTGGTCACTGTGTGTTCTAGACCCCTCAAGACCCCACCTATAATCAGGTCACTGTGTGTTCTAGACCCCTCTAGACCCCACCTATAATCAGGTCACTTTGTGTTCCAGACCCCTCTAGACCCCACCTATAATCTGGTCACTGTGTGTTCTAGACCCCACCTATAATCAGGTCACTGTGTGTTCTAGACCCCACCTATAATCTGGTCACTGTGTGTTCTAGACCCCTCTAGACCCCACCTATAATCAGGTTACTGTGTGTTCTAGACCCCACCTATAATCATGTTACTGTGTGTTCTAGACCCCATCTATAATCAGATCACTGTGTGTTCCAGACCCCTCTAGACCCCACCTATAATCTGGTCACTGTGTGTTCTAGACCCCACCTATAATCAGGTTACTGTGTGTTCTAGACCCCTCTAGACCCCACCTATAATCAGGTCACTGTGTGTTCTAGACCCCTCTAGACCCCACCTATAATCAGGTCACTTTGTGTTCCAGACCCCTCTAGACCCCACCTATAATCTGGTCACTGTGTGTTCTAGACCCCACCTATAATCAGGTTACTGTGTGTTCTAGACCCCACCTATAATCAGGTCACTGTGTGTTCTAGACCCCTCTAGACCCCACCTATAATCTGGTCAATGTGTGTTCTAAACCCCTCTAGACCCCACCTATAATCAGGTCACGCTGTGTTCCAGACCCCTCTGCTCCTTGTTTGTGACCGTCTGGAAGGGGTAAGGGGGTGGCGAGGAGGGGAGGAAGGGGGGAGATCAGTGACCCAGATTGGAAGAGGGTGAGTGGAGGAGAAGAGGAGGGGGAAGAGGAGGGAGGAGAGGGGGATCAGCTATGTTTCACCTCTCAATCCCACCGTTTCACTTCATCAGCGGTGTGTGGAGGAGATGGAGTGATGAGGACAAGAGGGGGGTGGGGGGAGAAGATGGAAGACGTGGAGCTGAAGATTGCTTAAGAAAGAGAGTGAGAGGAGGGAGAGGGGAAGAGAGGAGGGAAAAAGTAACTGCTGCGCCGGTCTTATTTCTCAGGCACCCCCTTGACCCAGAAACACACACACACACACACACAGGTGCAGAGATACCCACCAGGAACCTCCTGTCCCCCGTCTTTGTGTCTCTCAGAGAACTGACCAGCTGAACCCTTGGCAGCAGCAGGGCCCTTTCCCTCATTATCTACCTTTCTGTCTTTCTTTCTGTCTCCCTCTTTCACCTCTCTCTGTCTATCTCCCTCTTTCACCTCTCTGTCTATCTCTCTCCCTCTTTCACCTCTCTCTCTATCTGTCTCCCTCTTTCACCTCTATCTCTCTCTATCTATCTCCCTCTTTCACCTCTCTCTCTGTCTATCTATCTCCCTCTTTCACCTCTATCTCTCTCTATCTATCTCCCTCTTTCACCTCTCTCTCTCTCTATCTGTCTCCCTCTTTCACCTCTCTCTCTCTCTATCTATCTCCCTCTTTCACCTCTCTCTCTATATGTCTCCCTCTTTCACCTCTATCTCTCTCTATCTATCTCCCTCTTTCACCTCTCTCTCTCTGTCTATCTATCTCCCGCTTTCACCTCTATCTCTCTCTATCTATCTCCCTCTTTCACCTCTCTCTCTCTCTATCTGTCTCCCTCTTTCACCTCTCTCTCTCTCTATCTATCTCCCTCTTTCACCTCTCTCTCTATCTGTCTCCCTCTTTCACCTCTATCTCTCTCTATCTATCTCTCTCTCTATCTATCTCCCTCTTTCACCTTTCTCTCTCTCTATCTATCTCCCTCTTTCACCTCTCTGTCTATCTATCTCCCTCTGTCACCTCTCTCTCTATCTGTCTCCCTCTTTCACCTCTATCTCTCTATCTATCTCCCTCTTTCACCTCTCTCTCTGTCTATCTATCTCCCTCTTTCACCTCTCTCTCTCTATCTATCTCCCTCTTTCACCTCTCTGTCTATCTATCTCCCTCTTTCACCTCTATCTCTCTCTATCTATCTCCCTCTTTCACCTCTATCTCTCTGTCTATCTATCTCCCTCTTTCACCTCTATCTCTCTGTCTATCTATCTCCCTCTTTCACCTCTCTCTCTATCTGTCTCCCTCTTTCACCTCTATCTCTCTCTATCTATCTCCCTCTTTCACCTCTCTCTCTGTCTATCTATCTCCCTCTTTCACCTCTATCTCTCTCTATCTCCCTCTTTCACCTCTCTCTCTCTCTATCTGTCTCCCTCTTTCACCTCTCTCTGTCTATCTATCTCCCTCTTTCACCTCTCTCTCTCTATCTATCTCCCTCTTTCACCTCTATCTCTCTCTATCTATCTCCCTCTTTCACCTCTCTGTCTATCTATCTCCCTCTTTCACCTCTCTCTCTCTCTATCTATCTCCCTCTTTCACCTCTCTCTCTCTCTATCTATCTCCCTCTTTCACCTCTCTCTCTCTCTATCTATCTCCCTCTTTCACCTCTCTGTCTATCTATCTCCCTCTTTCACCTCTCTCTCTCTCTCTATCTATCTCCCTCTTTCACCTCTATCTCTCTCTATCTCCCTCTTTCACCTCTCTCTCTTATTTTCCTTTGTCTTCACATCATTCATGTTGTTCCTGTATTTCAATACTTCTCTTTTCCTGAAGCTTGTCTCTTACTCAGGTGTTGTGAAAGCAGACACACACACAGGAAGTGGGTCCTTAGACGACCTCTGCCTGATGAAAGAAAAAGACACACTATCTAATATGGCTGCCAGACTCTTTCCAGTTCTCTGTTCACCCAGGGCATGGCCATGTAACCTCCCTACATAGTAAATGTTGGTAGCAGGCGGTTGGAGGCGGTTGGAGGAGGCGGTTAGAACAAGGGGTTTGGAGGGACGCCCTGGCCAATAGGGACACAGACGTTCAGACGTGCTCCTCAGGCTGTGGTGGTCTGGACTGACAGACTGACTGACCTACCGACCGGCTGGTTGGTTGACTGACTGACCTACCGACCGGCTGGTTGGTTGACTGACTGACCTCCCGACCGGCTGGTTGGTTGACTGACTGACCTACCGACCGGCTGGTTTGTTGACTGACTAACCTACCGACCGGCTGGTTGGTTGACTGACTGGTTGAATCTGTTGCGCCCACTGTGATAGATGGGATCTGAACCCTCTGCCTGGCCCAGCCTGACCCAGTCTACCATGGTCCTATCCAAAGAGACTGACATAGAGTAGAGTTTTTCTATATGTTTTATGTTTCCATGTTAATCCAATATTCAAATTGCAGCCGGTCAATGGTTGTTCCAGATGGAGATGGATTAGCTTTACTTCAATTTACCTTGGCCCAAACAACATCACATTGATCTGATGGATGCCCAAAGAACATCACATTGATCTGATGGATGCCCAAACAACATCAAATTGATCAGATGGATCCCCAAAGAACATCACGTTGATCTGATGGATGCCCAAAGAACATCACATTGATCTGATGTATGCCCAAAGAACATTACATTGATCTGATGGATGCTAGAACATCACATTGATATGATGGATGCTAGAACATCACATTGATCTGATGGATCCCCAAAGAACATCACAATGATCTGATGGATCCCCAAAGAACATCACATTGATCTGATGGATGCTAGAACATCACATTGATCTGATAGATGCTAGAACATCACATTGATCTGATGGATGCTAGAACATCTGTATGGGATTGGCATGTATTACATTTATCAGCTGAATCTAACTATCCTTTTCCGTATGTGATGGCAGACACGCATTCCAACTATGCAAACTGAGGCATTGCACATCGTAAACTGATTACCAGTCGACAATATCTGAGATGGGCCTACATTTCTAACGTGTCTAGTCTACCACAGGACCGACTGTCTGTAGACCCAAAACGTGACTTTTCACATGACTATGACATAATACTGTAATTGACTTCATCTACAAGGTCCCTCCCTCCCTCTGAATGTGCTGCAGGTGCATCAGACAGTAGCCTAAGCGGTCTGTGACATTGGACCCAAACCTTCTTCTTCTTCTTCTTCTCTGTTTGCGCCAAGTAGAAGGTGCATGTCCATCTGTGTGAAGAACAAATGGCTAATCCGTCAGGTCTCTTCTTGGAAGGCACAAACGGTTTGTTCTCCGATAAAGAGATGAAAACACGAGGCGGCTGGGCGGCGATGGTCACATGACCAGCAGGATCAGTCACTGTAGCTTGTTTGTGTTAGCTTGCCTCCCTCCATTGTCGTTCCCAGTGCACATCCCAATATGGTATTTATGCAAAAAAAAGAAAGAGAAACTCCTGTGCATAGCACTGTGGCTATATCCAGGGGCTTGTTTTGGTATTTGTGTCCCGCCACAGATCCTGGGATCAACATCTCAAAAACATGGTGGTGATTATCATGGTTCCCATGGTGTGGAGGTCATTACATGGCTACTATAAACATATACACTCTATTAGGGTTGCAAAATTCTGGTAACTTTCCCAAAATTCCCTGGTTTTCCAGAAATTCTGCTTGTAGGACTCCGGATTTCCTGCTTATTCCCTTCTGATTCCGGAATCGTCTGTCAGAATTTCTGTAAAACTTGGGAATTTGGGGAAAGTTACCAGGATTTTGCAACCATAGGCTCTATAGAGGTTGTCCTGAAGAAAATTGTCTTAATGACGATATACTATAAATACTCACAAACTAAATAAAAATGAGTTATTGTGTGTTATTATTGTGTTACTACAGTTATTATGGCCTTAACCTATAGGACTTAGTAACTGTCCCGAGGAACATTATCTCAATCAGATTTATTGTACATATCATAGCCTATGTTAAAAAGCAAAACAAGATCTCAGTAATGCCAGTTATGCTGCATGGTCTATGTAATGCAGTTATACTATATATGACAGACATTTATTCATTTTGATGTGATCATGTGAAATTCAATTCCCACGGTGGGCCAGTATGAAAAAAATGTATGCACTCACTAACTGTAAGTCGCTCTGGATAAGAGCGTCTGCTAAATGACTAAAATGTAGATCATTTGGAAGTTGGATTCAGAAGCATCAGAGAGAGAGAGAGAAGGTTGGAATTTCGGAACCCCTCAAAGCTGAAAAGAACCCTCAAGGGTCTTCTTTGATGACAGACAGACCCAGGAGAGAAGAGGGGTGGTCGGGTGGACGACACTACAGATAAAACGAATGAAGTGTCAGTAAATTACCCAGTGATACTTGTGGGGAAAAGCGCCCTTTTGTCTTCAATTGCCTGCCTTTCCAACTGAGTGTGTGTGAGTGTGCGGCTATCTCTCCACGTGATGACACTGGACTTCTAGCTACTCTCTCCTCTGTTGTTACGAGAAGAAGAAATAGAGAGTCTTTGTTGACGGCGGATTAAGAAGGAACGCCTTGAATGGTTTTCTTTGGGTAGAAGCGAGGGGGAGGCGACAGGGGTTAGGAAGGGGGAGGTGGGGTGGGGAGAGGAGAGGAGGGCGATGCTAATTATGCATGGCGATTGTTGATAGCTTGATTGTCTGCGTCCAGCTGCACGGAGAACCGGGGGAGAGGGAGAGGGCGGGGATGAGGAGCGAGGCAGACTCACTGACGCCAGTCTCGAAATTCTCCCATCCATTGAAAGAGAGCCTCGATTGTGTTGGGGCCTTTCCGACAGCGCGGCGCGAGGGCACCTGATCCCTGCCCAGACGCACCAGTGTCACACGGATTCAGAGCCCAGGAATCTGCAAATAGGCAATAAAAAGTCCCGGGTGGCGAGGGCACCCGCTGCTTATGCCATTGTTTTACATCCAGAAGTGTAACATTGTAGCGTGTAAAAAGTGTTTACAATCTTGTAGCATGATGTTACTCCTATAACGTCAATATAACTGTATTTCACTTTTTCCTATTCTTATCTTTTCATGTAGGCTAACTTTGTTTGCCACCACGTTCTTCCAATTTGTATATATTTTATTTTTACGCACATATAATAATATGCTGTTGCTTATACAGAACACATTTATAAATAGTCATTTTCCCACCAGGCCAGCGATTTTAGGACAATATTTGTCCACCCTCCTCCCCTTGACATATTTAAGACAGATATTTGAGGTCGAAGTCTTGTTTGGACAACCAGTAACGTTCACAAATGTTAAAATAGCAATGGACCGAACTCTGGTCACACGGTATAAAATGAGTAGTTCGCTCTTGAGTGAGGTCGTTGAATGACTTGTAGTCATTAGGGGTCAACGAGTGGGGGGTGGCAGCCTACACGCTGACATGAACATCTGTGCAACCGCTGGAAAGGGGCGGACCATTGGGCCAACTTCACTGGTGCGTATTTACGCACGAATGTATCTTAATCCACAGAAAACAATAAGGCTATACCTCTATTTGTTCAAAATATTAAAATAGTGAGGATGAAAACTCCCTACTAAATGTTTATTTTTCTATGTGTGTGTCTTTTAAGTGAAGCATTACTACATCCTGGGTTTTCCCAATTGATAACAAATATTTATTTCCTCTTTCATCCGATTATGAGTAAGCCAACCCATTGGCCACAGTGTTATCTAATACTAGTATTGACTTTAACAAAGACATGGTTGGGCTTTCAGAGGAGAGGAAACAAATGGGTTATTTTTAGGGAGTCAGCTTATTCTCATTCTCATGCATTGGAGGTCGGAACAAAGCTCAGTGGGCTGCAGCAACAGAGAAAAGTGGGCAGGTCCAGGACTTTGAGTGACGGGCCCAGTGAAATATCTCGGCGAGGAGGTTCTGGTCAGGGTGGGCCGTTTGCCAGAGGGGCGCGTTGGAGCGGGTGAATGGATGACGTCGGGAGACTGGCGCCAGGCTGTCTGGGACGGGCGCGTTAGATCAACACAGCTGGGGTGGAATAGGACACACAGCTGGCGCGAGGGTGCATTCCTCCACAAAACAGGATTGTGAGAAAAGGGAAAATAAGACCAAATAGGAACAGAGGGGACACGGTTAAAAACAAAGGGAACAATCTACAACTTATTTTGAGTTAGGGTTCAAGGAACATTAACTATATATATATATATATATATATATATATATATATATATATATATATATATATATATATATATATATGGTAAAGTGGTTGTCCCACTGGCTATCATAAGGTGAATGCACCAATTTGTAAGTCGCTCTGGATAAGAGCGTCTGCTAAATGACGAAAATGTAAATGTAAAAAATGTGGGGCGTTATAAACAATGTGGAGCTAGGCCTATACAACAGAGAGTTTCTTATAATCAAATAATGATAATAATATGATAGCTAATAATAACAAATTCAAAACTGTTATTCACAATGAAGAGAGTTTGAACTTTGAAGAACTCATGTAAGGCATTAAACTGTTTGGATAAGTTATCTAGGCTAATTTAATATATTGCTAATGAAAATGACTGTTGTATTCCTATTCTCCTAGCCTACATCTTTTGGATGAAGAAATGTGAAAACCATCACTTTTTATACGGCTTATAATTATAGGATTTTCAAGCTTATCTTCTCTGTCTGCCTGCCTGTCTGTCTCCTGATAACTCTTAAAATCATGTGATGCCAAAAGAGGTAGAAAAATGATTCCTGACGCCAGGATGTCTGCAAAGTCATGAGAGGAACACATTGGTGTTAAAGCCGTAACGGTAGCGTGTGGCTTCAATTTGATAAAGGAAGAAGATCCAGAGAGTAAGCCTATATTTGTCTTGGCACAGGCACAATCTATGTCAGTGAGCAGAACAGCCATATTTAGGTATATTAACCAAGTATAATATGTTTTGTTGGATAGTTTATGTATTCAGTGTTTACCAAAATTATGTTTTGTAGATTGTAGCCTAATACCTGAAATTATGTGTCTAATTGCTGATAGGATTGACCAGCATCATTGCTTGACTTTCTCATTCCTCCTGTCACCCCCCAGTTTACGTTTGGACAGCCAATCATAAACCCCAAGCTCCTCAGAACAACCAGGAAGTCTACACACTGGCTAATCAGAGCACGAGGGTGTATTTATTTGTGATAAATGGGCGGCGACTGGCTGACGACGGTGCATAAAGCCATCCTCACACCAATACCGAAGTACTGTAGCTGGTTTTTGCTTAAACGGGAATACTGGACTCTTATCCGAATTGAAACACAACAGCAAGTCTCATTTTATTTCAAATTGAATTAACTATTTGTAGACTACTTTAAAAACATGAAAGCCATCAGTCCTATGAGATCTGTCAGGAGCTGCTACGCAGCTGTGTGCTGCATTTCGGAGCAGAGTCTCTCCATCACCCGGAATAAGCCATCTATGGAGGAACCCGTAGGCGCGCTGTGCGATATGAATGACTGCTACTCCAAACTGAAGGAGCTGGTACCGAGCATCCCACAAAACAAGTCCGTCAGCCAAGTGGAGATTCTGCAACACGTTATCGACTACATCTTCGACCTACAAATCGCGCTGGAAGACGAGTCTTCAGCGACAACCACGCCTGACTTGGTGCTGTCACTAAAGGTGAGGATGGTTACCCGCTCCCGCCCCCGTAAATGCTAGATTTATTGCATTGTCTCATCATTTTCCGTTGTATCAAATAGAGGAATAGACGCGCATGTAAAGGAAAACGTTTTTGTTGTTGTTGCTGTGTTAATATATGAACAATCGCCTATGTGATTTTGGAAAGCAATTATGTTAGCCGTTACATTGTTACATGATGCACGGTCAAAATATAACCAAATATCAGTGCATGCCTCGACTGTTATATCGTTGCATTACATGTAACCACAATGAATCCACTGCATGCGTGTTTGTTTATGTCTTGCTGTCAGTGTGGATAAGAATTTCAGTGTTAGCGGCTATAATATTTATCCTTTTTCTTTTCCATGAAGAATGCAGACCTTGCACGCAATTTCTCCCAAGAAGATGGACGGTTGTGCCGTTAAAGAGAAAGAGGAGGAATAGGCCTATAACTTCCAGAAATGGTATGTAGCCAATCTATACACATTTATGCATGTGCTATTACTGTTGCATTACATGTATCCAATATAATATCCGACTTGCTGTGATGTGGCTGGCAATGGCAATGGACTGCTTCAAAGAAACTGTGAACAAACTGCATACCTCTAAACAATTATGTAGCATACTTTCTAAGACGATTAATAACAATAAATAGCAAAATCAGGCACTGTTATTGGAATTGAAGGGGGCATTGATATGCAGGGAAATAGTCTAGTCCCCTTTCCTCTCTATCCCCTCTCACCATGGTTACCAATTAGCCAAGCCAGTGAATTTGTGGTGGATTCATTGCTATCAGCCTTGGGGTTAGTGAATGTGTGGTGGATTCATTGCTATCAGCCTGGGGTTAGTGAATGTGTTGTGGATTCATTGCTCTCCCCTGTAGCTCAGTTGGTAGAGAATGGCGCTTGCAACGCCAGGGTTGTGGGTTCATATCCCACGGGGGGCCAGTATAAAAATGTATGCACTCACTAACTGTAAGTCGCTCTGGATAAGAGCGTCTGCTAAATGACTAAAATGTAAAATTGCTATCAGCCTGGAGTTAGTAAATGTGTGGTGGATTCATTGCTATCAGCCTGGTGTTAGTGAATGTGTGATGGATTCATTGCTATCAGCCTGGGGTTAGTGAATGTGTGGTGGATTAATTGCTATCAGCCTGGAGTTAGTGAAAGTTCCACACTAGGCGCCAGTCTGTCTGCTCCCCCTCTAGGGTGGAGGGAGAGAGGCAGAGAGAGAGAGAGCACTGTCCTGACTTAACTTCTTCCCTTTGTCTCTGTGTGCAGGTGCAGAGAAACACATCTCCACTTCACTCTGGGCAAGAGGACAAGAGGGCCAGAAAGAAGGTCTGGGATAGGTATTTAGAGTGGGGGAGAAGAGGACTCTTTCTTTAGTTCTCAGATGGATGGATGGATCAACCTCTTGTTTTCTGCCCTGTCCTCTTGTCACCAGACATGGTGTAAACAACACACCAAAGAAGAAAACCATTTGAACGGACTCTCTCTCTCTCTACTTGTTCCTCTCAGTTGGGGTTTTGTATCCCTCTGAGTGTATCCATACATCATGCATTGTTGATTTATCTTTTCGTGTTACATTCCAAACCAAACCTTTTGGATTGACCTCCCAATATTTTGTTACACCCCCCCCATCCTTCCTCCTTTCCCTCCTCTCCTAGCCAGTACTAAAACCCTATCACTCTCTACATTTCCTCTGTTATCTTATAATTGTACGTTTTTTCAAACTAGGTCAAATTGTGTACATATCTAATTTGGTCAATGTGAACGCTATGAGGGAGCTGGGTTAGATGAATGTGGTCTTGTGCGGGGGGGGGGGGGGATGGGTCCTTGGTTAGAATCACAACTCTGTAATGGAGTTGATTGTAAATGTTTGTAGGGATTGTGTATTTCTACGGACAATGTCAAATAATTGCTGAGTTTTATAAACTTTTTGTATGTATGTTCTTATGTAATAAAATGACAAAATGTTGTGAACGTTCTGTGAAGTACTGTAGCTTTTTTTCTTGGTTAGTTTAACTTTAGGGATCGTGTATCCCAAATGGCACCCTATTCCCATAGTAGTCCTCGATATAGGGAATAGGGTGCCATTTGGGACGCATAGAGTGCCTTGCAAAAGTATTCATCCCCCTTGGCGTTTTTCCTATTTTGTTGCATTACAACCTGTAATTTGAATTGATTTTTATTTGGATTTCATGTAATGGACATACACAAAATAGTCCAAATTGGTGAAGTGAAATGAAAAAAATACCTTGTTTCAAAAAATTCGGAAAAATAAATCACGGAAAAGTGGTGCGTGCATATGTATTCACCCCCTTTGCTATGAAGCCCCTAAATAATATCTGATGCAACCAATTACCTTCAGAAGTCACATAATTAGTTAAATAAAGTCCACCTGTGTGCAATCTAAGTGTCACATGATCTGTCACATGATCTCAGAATTCATGCACCTGTTCTGAAAGGCCCCAGAGTGCAACACCACTAAGCAAGGGGCACCACCAAGCAAGCACAACCATGAAGACCAAGGAGCTCTCCAAACAGGTCAGGGACAAAGTTGTGGAGAAGTACAGATCAGGGTTGGGTTCTAAAAAAATATCTGAAACTTTGAACATCCCACAGAGCACCATTAAATCCATTATTAAAATATTGAACGAATATTGCACCACAACAAACCTGCCAAGAGAGGGCCGCCCACCAAAACTCACAGACCAGGCAAGGAGGGCATTAATCAGAGAGGCAACAAAGAGACCAAAGATAACCATGAAGGAGCTGCAAAGCTCCACAGCAGAGATTGGAGTATCTGTCCATAGGACCACTTTAAGCTGTACACTCCACAGAGCTGGGCTTTACGGAAGAGTGGCCAGAAAAAAGCCATTGCTTAAAGAAAAAAATAAGCAAACACATTTGGTGTTCGCCAAAAGGCATGTGGGAGACTCCCCAAACATATGGAAGAAGGTACTCTGGTCAGATGAGACTAAAATTGAGCTTTTTGGCCATCAAGGAAAACGCTATGTCTGGCGCAAACCCAACACCTCTTATCACCCCGAGAACACCATCCCCACAGTGAAGCATGGTGGTGGCAGCATGCTTTTTCATCGGCAGGGACTGGGAAACTGGTCAGAATTGAAGGAATGATAGATGGCACTAAATACAGGGAAATTCTTGAGGGAAACCTGTTTCAGTCTTCCAGAGATTTGAGACTGGGACGGAGGCTCACCTTCCAGCAGGACAATGACCCTAAGCTCAAGTTTAATTTTTTTTGGTCTTATTTCTTGTTTGTTTCACAATAAAAAACATGTTGCATCTTCAAAGTGGTAGGCATGTTGTGTAAATCAAATGATACAAACCACCAAAATATCAATTTAAATTCCAGGTTGTAAGGCAACAAAATAGGAAAAATGCCAAGGGGGGTGAATACTTTCGCAAAGCCACTGTATTATTTATTTCTCAGAGAAGTATGGTGGATGATTGGCTTAAAGATCTCTTATGATTGAATTACATACTTTGATATGACAGGATGTACCTGTATTCAATAGAAGATTGAGGTCTTGTGGTTGGAAATCAAATGACGGGTGTTTCCTGTATCTCGCTCAGTTCTTCCATGAGCCATAACATAAGCAGCAGTCTCTCCACGTGGTAATGATGATGCTATTCAGAGGCGTTGACGCCTAGTTACAAATTACACTACTTGTATTATATAATATACTCTTATTATATCTAATCAGCCCAACTTAATACATCAAAACAGGTTAGACTGCCTATACCTGTGTTTGTAGCCTAACAATCTTCACCTATCCTGCCACAGTCAACAGCTTTGTCACAATGAATCTCAATGTCAGACCATGAGTCTTAGCATTTTTGGAGACTAGTATATCCATGATTTTTTAAATTTGCGATATAGGTAAATGATTACTTCTAGCTAGTCAATCCAGCAAATTATCTATACAGCATGTGACCACCTGGTACAGAAACAGTACATAGATCCAGTCCAGACACAATACACTCTGATGCAGGGAACAAGTTCACCGAAAAATGTGTCAATGCTGCCTCCTAGTGGTTCTCTCTGATAGTATAGCACCTTAGAGAGGATCTGTCAAAATACAGTGAGGGAAAAAAGTATTTGATCCCCTGCTGATTTTGTACGTTTGCCCACTGACAAATACATTATCAGTCTATCATTTTAATGGTAGGTTTATTTGAACAGTGAGAGACAGAATAACAACAAAAAAATCCAGAAAAACGCATGTCTAAAATGTTATAAATTGATTTGCATTTTAATGAGGGAAATAAGTATTTGACCCCTCTACAAAACATGACTTAGTACTTGGTGGCAAAACCCTTGTTGGCAATCACAGAGGTCAGACGTTTCTTGTAGTTGGCCACCAGGTTTGCACACATCTCAGGAGGGATTTTGTCCCACTCCTCTTTGCAGATCTTCTCCAAGTCATTAAGGTTTTGAGCCTGACGTTTGGCAACTCAAACCTTCAGCTCCCTCCACAGATTTTCTATGGGATTAAGGTCTGGAGACTGGCTAGGCCACTCCAGGACCTTAATGTGCTTCTTCTTGAGCCACTCCTTTGTTGCCTTGGCCGTGTGTTTTGGGTCATTGTCATGCTGGAATACCCATCCACGACCCATTTTCAATGACCTGGCTGAGGGAAGGAGGTTCTCACCCAAGGTTTGACGGTACATGGCCCCGTCCATCGTCCCTTTGGCGCGGTGAAGTTGTCCTGTCCCCTTAGCAGAAAAACACCCCCAAAGCATGTTTCCACCTCCATGTTTGACAGTGGGGATGGTGTTCTTGGGGTCATAGGCAGCATTCCTCCTCCTCCAAACACGGCGAGTTGAGTTGATGCCAAAGAGCTCGATTTTGGTCTAATCTGACCACAACACTTTCACCCAGTTCTCCTCTGAATCATTCAGATGTTCATTGGCAAACTTCAGATGGGCCTGTATATGTGCTTTCTTGAGCAGGGGGACCTTGCAGGCGCTGCAGGATTTCAGTCCTTCACGGCGTAGTGTGTTACCAATTGTTTTCTTGGTGACTATGGTCCCAGCTGCCATGAGATCATTGACAAGATCCTCCTGTGTAGTTCTGGGCTGATTCCTCACCGTTTTCATGACCATTGCAACTCCACAAGGTGAGATCTTGCATGGAGCCCCAGGCCGAGGGAGATTGACAGTTATTTTGTGTTTTTTCCATTTGCGAATAATCGCACCAACTGTTGTCACTTTCTCACCAAGCTGCTTGGCGATGGTCTTGTAGCCCATTCCAGCCTTGTGTAGGTCTACAATCTTGTCCCTGACATCCTTGGAGAGCTCTTTGGTCTTGGCCCTGGTGGAGAGTTTGGAATCTGATTGATTGATTGCTTCTGTGGACAGGTGTCTTTTATACAGGTAACAAGCTGAGATTAGGAGCACTCCCTTTAAGAGTGTGCTCCTAATCTCAGCTTGTTACCTGTATAAAAGACACCTGGGAGACAGAAATCTTTCTGATTGAGAGGGGGTCAAATACTTATTTCCCTCATTAAAATGCAAATCAATTTATAACATTTTCGACATGCGTTTTTCTGGATTTTGTTGTTGTTATTCTGTCTCTCACTGTTCAAATAAGCCTACCATTACAATTATAGACTGATCATTTCTTTATCAGTGGGCAAATGTACAAAATCAGCAGGGGATCAAATACTTTTTTCCCTCACTGTAAGTTCCAGGTAGCGAAAAAGCCTTCTTGACCTTTTCACATCTTTATGCCTAGAGGTAGGGGATGTAGCTCACCCACCTTTATTTTGAAATTGGCAGTTATCTCGTTATTACACAAAACAATGGGAAATAAATAATATCATAAAAAAGCTATTTCTACTATTTCAAACTGCATGATGCATTTTGTGCCAAAAGTGTGTAATTGAGCTTTGATATGGATATGAACTGATTAAAAAATAAATAAATGGGCCACTGATTTGAAAGCATTGGGCCCCTCATTCGTATTTGACTTCAGTTGTGAATATGTGCTTACAACTAGTGGTTGAAGTCACATTATGGCACTTTTCAAAGACCATGCATAATGAATGTTATTGCTCATTTGATGAAATACTACACATATCCTGTGTCCTCAGATCAATGCAGATGAAGGAAATTAGATATTGAGATAAACCGGTTTTAGAGTATTTACATGATGCATAAGAAGTGTAATGTACTGTTTTTCTAAATTCTGTTTCTGTATATATGAATTACAAATCAGCCTTTTAAACTAGTTAAATCATGTTTCTAGTCTATTGCATAGTTGCACCATCGAGAGCATCCTGACTGGTTGCATCACCGCCTGGTATGGCAACTGCTTGGCCTCTGACCGCAAGGCACTACAGAGGGTAGTGCGTACGGTCCAGTACATCACTGGGGCCAAGCTTCCTGCCATCCAGGACCTCTATACCAGGCGGTGTCAGAGGAAGGCCCTCAAAATTGTCAAAGACTCCAGCCACCCTAGTCATAGACTGTTCTCTCTGCTACCGCACGGCAAGCGGTACCGGAGTGCCAAGTCTAGGTCCAAAATACTTCTCAACAGCTTCTACCCCCAAGCCATAAGACTCCTGAACAGCTAATCATGGCTACCCGGACTATTTGCACTGCCCCCCACCCCATATTTTTACGCTGCTGCTACTCTGTTAATTATTTATGCATAGTCACTTTAACTCTACCTACATGTACATATTACTTCAACTACCTCCACTAGCCGGTGCCCCCGCACATTGACTCTGCACCGGTACCCCCCTGTGTATATATAGCCTCCCTACTGTTATTTTATTGTACTTCTGCTCTTTTTTTCTCAACACTTTTTTGTTTTATTTTACTTTTTATAAAAAATCAATGCACTGTTGGTTAAGGGCTCAAAGTAAGCATTTCACTGTAATGTCTGCACCTGTTGTATTTGGCGCATGTGGCCAATAAAATTTGATTTGACCATTGATGTCCCAGGACCAGTAAACATTTTACATTTTAGTTATTAAGCAGACACTCTTATCCAGAGCGACTTACAGTTAGTGAGTGCATATATTTTCATACTGGCCCCCCGTGGGAAACGAACCCACAACCCTGGCGTTGCAAGCGTCATGCTCTACCAACTGAGCTACACGGGGCCCACAGTAAACACTGTTGAAGTGTATAATTGTAACACATACATGCAGACACAGCATCATTCAAAGACTGGAGTTTGATACTCCTGGTATTGGATATGACTAAATGTCTCACAGACATTCATACCTGAACTGCACCTTTATTTGCCAAGGTAGAGTACATGACTAGTGGTTGAAGTCACATTATGGCACTTTTCAAAGACCATGCATAATGAATGTTATTGCAAGATTATTATAGTAGGGTACATTGATTTAAGTGCATTGCAAATTCGTGATTTTGTTTTTAATGATCAGGGAATCAGGGATGGATATGTCTTCCTTTGTCTAGCAGGGACTACCCTATGGTTAGTGCATGGGTCTCAAACTAAATTCCTGGAGGGCAGTATGTCTGCAGGTTCTCGCTCCTCCCTTGTACTTGATTGATCACTTAAGGGTCATTGATTAGTTAGGAGCTCCCCTCACCTGGTTGTCTAGGACTTTATTGATTAGTTAGGAGCCCCCCTCACCTGGTTGTCTAGGTCTTTATTGATTAGTTAGGAGCTCCCCTCACCTGGTTGTCTAGGTCTTTATTGATTAGTTAGGAGCCCCCCTCACCTGGTTGTCTAGGTCTTTATTGATTAGTTAGGAGCCCCCCTCACCTGGTTGTCTAGGTCTTTATTGATTAGTTAGGAGCTCCCCTCACCTGGTTGTCTTTATTGATTAGTTAGGAGCTCCCCTCACCTGGTTGTCTAGGTCTTTATTGATTAGTTAGGAGCCTCCCTCACCTGGTTGTCTTTATTGATTAGTTAGGAGCTCCCCTCACCTAGTTGTCTAGGTCTTTATTGGACACCAATCGAAAGGAAATAACAAAAACCAGCAGACACACGGCCCTCCAGGAATGGAATTTGTCACCGCTGCGTTAGTGGTTACAGTAGTATCCACTGGGTTAGCGGTAACAGTAGTATCAGAGAGAACCATTTTTCTGTGAACTTGTTCGGTGCATCAGAGTGCATGGTGTCTGGACTGATATACCAGACCTCCAACTCCGAATAGAGTCCATACGATGTTGAGGTGTACTGGCCACGATTCCAGCTGCCTCAGGTATCTAACTTGCCTAAAAATAATGATCTCCTGTTATCTCTGCAGGCCAGAGAGAGGTACATTCTGCAGCATGAGGCAAGGTACCTTCTTCAGCAGGAGGACAGGTACATTCTTCAGCAGGAGGCCAGGTACCTTCTTCAGCAGGAGGACAGGTACATTCTGCAGCATGAGGCCAGGTACCTTCTTCAGCAGGAGGACAGGTACATTCTGCAGCACGAGGCCAGGTACCTTCTTCAGCAGGAGGCCAGGTACATTTTACATTTACATTTTAGTCATTTAGCAGACGCTCTTATCCAGAGCGACTTACAGGAGCAATTAGGGTTAAGTGCCTTGCTTAAGGGCACATCGACAGATTTTTCACCTAGTCGGCTTGGGGATTAGAACCAGCGACCTTTCGGTTACTGGCACAACGCTCTTACCCACTAAGCTACCTGCCGCCCCAGGTACCTTCTTCAGCAGGAGGACAGGTACATTCTTCAGCAGGAGGCCAGGTACCTTCTTCAGCAGGAGGACAGGTACCTTCTTCAGCAGGAGGACAGGTAAATTCTGCAGCATGAGGACAGGTACATTCTGCAGTAGGAGGCCAGGTTAAAAAAGATGGCCTTGAAAGATACGATGCACTGGATGGTCTCTTCCCTCAGTTTATCACCAATGATGTGTTTTCACACCTGTTCCAGGATAGTTGGTAATTTGCCTTGATGGAAAACATCCTGACAAGGTAATGGTCAAGCATGTTGGTGTGTTAGTCTGTGAAGAGGCAAAGGACTATATGCTATCTAGAATGTTTTATTGTCGCTTGAGGAGACTAGACGACCAGGAGAGGCGCCACAAGTTTGTCTGGGAGGTGGGTCAGGCTGTTTAGAGAGTGGAGACAGCCTTACTCAGTCCTGGCCTGTGGAATAGACAGGCAGGTAACCAGTACCTGAAGGGGGACTTAAACAGGGAGACTGCAACGTCAAGGCCCAAAGTCCAGTCTATTTTAATAAAGTAAGTTATTCCTTTTTTTTTCAGGATAGTGTTGAACCAAAGGTGAAGTCTGGGATTAGTGGATTTTTTAAACCTCTTCTTCTTCGTTCTTCTTCTTCGTTCTTCTTCTTCCTCTTCTTCGTTCTTCTTCTTTGTTCTTCTTTGTTCTTCTTCTTCTTTTTGTTATGTCACTGGAAATATTTTGTCCTCAAGACAGACCTGGTATTTAGAAATTATAGCTGATAATGTCATTAACCTAGCCATGACCCCACTCTCCTAGGGTGTCTCAGGGGAATTTGGGATATGCAAAAAATACACATTAGGACAAATATAAGTATCCACCAAATTATTATGTGGTCCTCTGTAGCTCAATTGGTAGAGCATGGCGCTTGTAACGCCAGGGTAGTGGGTTCGATCCCCGGGACCACCCATACGTAAAAATGTATGCACACATGACTCTAAGTCGCTTTGGATAAAAGCGTCTGCTAAATAGCATATTATTATGATTAACATTAGGACAAATATAAGCATCCACCAAATTATTATTATGAATTGTATTATTATTATACTAGCATGAAGATGTAGTTCTGAGGACAGGGAGCGCCACAGTGCATGCAGTACAGGTTAACTAGATTCGGGTAACAAAGTCACCCATCCTCTATATTTATGAAAGCGGCACTAATAGCCACATTCAATATTTTTCATGAATTGAGTGTAAAACAAATTGCTTCTAAAGTTTTACCCCACAAATGGAGAAGTCACAGCTACCATATGAATAATAAATAATAGTAAAATAAATTAAAATAAATAGACAGTATATTAATTTGAACTACTTTAATAGTAAGTTACAGTGGGGAAAAAAAGTATTTAGTCAGCCACCAATTGTGCAAGTTCTCCCACTTAAAAAGATGAGAGAGGCCTGTAATTTTCATCATAGGTACACGTCCACTATGACAGACAAAATGAGAATTTTTTTTCCAGAAAATCACATTGTAGGATTTTTAATGAATTTATTTGCAAATTATGGTGGAAAATAAGTATTTGGTCAATAACAAAAGTTTCTCAATACTTTGTTATATACCCTTTGTTGGCAATGACACAGGTCTTCACAAGGTTTTCACACACTGTTGCTGGTATTTTGGCCCATTCCTCCATGCAGATCTCCTCTAGAGCAGTGATGTTTTGGGGCTGTCGCTGGGCAACACGGACTTTCAACTCCCTCCAAAGATTTTCTATGGGGTTGAGATCTGGAGACTGGCTAGGCCACTCCATGACCTTGAAATGCTTCTTACGAAGCCACTCCTTCGTTGCCCGGGCGGTGTGTTTGGGATCATTGTCATGCTGAAAGACCCAGCCACGTTTCATCTTCAATGCCCTTGCTGATGGAAGGAGGTTTTCACTCAAAATCTCACGATACATGGCCCCATTCATTCTTTCCTTTACACGGATCAGTCGTCCTGGTCCCTTTGCAGAAAAACAGCCCCAAAGCATGATGTTTCCACCCCCATGCTTCACAGTAGGTATGGTGTTCTTTGGATGCAACTCAGCATTCTTTGTCCTCCAAACACGACGAGTTGAGTTTTTACCAAAAAGTTCAGGTTTCATCTGACCATATGACATTCTCCCAATCCTCTTCTGGATCATCCAAATGCACTCTAGCAAACTTCAGACGGGCCTGGACATGTACTGGCTTAAGCAGGGGGACACGTCTGGCACTGCAGGATTTGAGTCCCTGGCGGCGTAGTGTGTTACTGATGGTAGGCTTTGTTACTTTGGTCCCAGCTCTCTGCAGGTCATTCACTAGGTCCCCCCGTGTGGTTCTGGGATTTTTGCTCACCGTTCTTGTGATCATTTTGACCCCACGGGGTGAGATCTTGCGTGGAGCCCCAGATCGAGGGAGATTATCAGTGGTCTTGTATGTCTTCCATTTCCTAATAATTGCTCCCACAGTTGATTTCTTCAAACCAAGCTGCTTACCTATTGCAGATTCAGTCATCCCAGCCTGGTGCAGGTCTACAATTTTGTTTCTGGTGTCCTTTGACAGCTCTTTGGTCTTGGCCATAGTGGAGTTTGTAGTGTGACTGTTTGAGGTTGTGGACAGGTGTCTTTTATACTGATAACAAGTTCAAACAGGTGCCATTAATACAGGTAACGAGTAGAGGACAGAGGAGCCTCTTAAAGAAGAAGTTACAGATCTGTGAGAGCCAGAAATCTTGCTTGTTTGTAGGTGACCAAATACTTATTTTCCACCATAATTTGCAAATAAATTCATTAAAAATCCTACAATGTGATTTTCTGGATTTTTCTTTCTCAATTTGTCTGTCATAGTTGACGTGTACCAATGATGAAAATTACAGGCCTCTCTCATCTTTTTAAGTGGGAGAACTTGCACAATTGGTGGCTGACTAAATACTTTTTTTCCCCACTGTAATGATCTATTTTTACTGAGGGATACTCATTGGAAGAGAACGTATTGCATCAGAGTCAGTGTGATAGCTGGGGAGAGTTAATGTTTGGTCTAGTGTTGAGTTTTTGGTTCAGTATCTGAACTTTTACCCTAATACATATCTAGATTTGACATGATCTCATGGAATCCTGGGTGTGTTCTCCTCAAAACTGCACAGCTGATGTTTTGAACTGATGAAAGGGATTTATGTTATGGTAATTCAACTGCTATTTCTTTCAAGTGTATCAATTAAGCCTTATAACAAACTGCAACATTGCAGCACAGGCCTACTTGACGTGATTAGAGAGTATTTATTATTTATTTATCCTTGTGACTCCCATTGAGATAGGACTCTCTTTTTCAAGGGAGCCCTGGCCAAGAGGAAACAGCAGTCGATCATACAGAGTAAAATACAATACAACAACAACACAATCAAAAACATTTTTTAAAATCTTTTCGAGCAACTATATTTCAGTTTTATAAAGCCAGGCTTCAGTTTAAATATGTATATATATAATGGTTACTTTTGTCTGGTTTACACAGGTATAAACATGACAGAAGCAAATATTTGTACATTTCAGTTTTCAGGTTTGCAACATGACAGTGATGGGCTAGGGATTTTGCAGTAGCTGTAAGACGTGAACACACTGTTCAACAGTGTCTGTGGCCTGTCATGGTAGTAAACGAGACCAGTATGTAAGCTACAGAACATCTCCATTCCTCTTCCATTTACAATGGAATTCTTACATTTTGTGGGATGCCCAATCCCAAATCATCTCCATGCCCCAACCCCCTTGTGTAGTATTGAATATGGTGGAAATTCCATCTAGCAAGCTGATACCGTCCCACTGGACACAGACGGCAGTTCAACATCTTGTTTTGATTTACATTTGGTTGAGTTGTCAACTAATCGATTAGTTACCGGAGTGTAACTCCAGTTCTATGAGTGGAGCGGAGCCCCATAGGGGAGCTCTGCTCCTAGTGGTTTACTCTCTACCCTAAGGCAGCATCAGCTTGAGACAAAATTATGCACACACCTGCAGCCAATAGGAGTACAGGTGTCCCTATAAGAGGGGATGCCTCCCCTCAATCAGCCTCCCGAGATATTTATCTTCAGCGAGACTAGAGAGGGTCGGCAGGGCCTTAAGTCCTATGGAGCTCCGCTCCACTCATAGAACTGGAGTTACACTCCGGTAACTAATCGTTCTATATCGTGGAGCTCCGCCCCATAGGGGAGCTCTGCTCCTAGTGGTTTAAGGCGGAGCGTAGCGCTCCAAAATGTACTCCCTTCCGAGCCCAACACTTCCCATCAAAATGAAAAGGTCAGGCCTAGCAATGGCTGCAACCAAGTCCCGCAGTACCGCAACTACTGAACCCATACGGGCGTCACAATATACCGCGTCATCGGTTAAAGACCCGCCCCACCTAGTCCAATGGCAATGCCAATGACTAGTGGGCAGATCACCAGAATAGAAGCCATACTAATCTGTACTAGCAGATAGATGTGCCTCGATATCCTGTGAAAAAACTACCGACCACTAATGGAATGACACCAAGTGTCACTCTACATTGTGTACACAGTAGACCGCCTCACTCACTCAATGGAACCCCAGAGATTAGTGGGCAGAAAACAGAACATGAGTCATACTAAACTGAACAAGCAGATAGATGACCTCACATTCCATTACATTGTTATGACAGATCCAATAGTATCGTAACCAAGTTACTACTATTATCACCCATCATTCCGCCCCACTCCAGTGAATCACTGGTGGGCAGATCAATACATGCCCTCTACTGTACTGAACCAGTCAGTCAGGAGTCATGCCAAAAAACATGCCTTCCTATCCAAAGCGGACCTGATGGAAACCTATGTCCACAGTCCTGCTTTTCCTCTTCTTCTAGCTCAAGATCTCCCTTCAGCTATGCCGAGTACAGATCGAACGAAAGAGTTAAAAGGCATATCTACAAAACATGTCTTCCTATTCAAAGCGGACCTGATGGAAACCTGTGTCCACAGTCCTGCTTTTCCTCTCCTTCTAGCTCAAGGTCTCCCTTCAGCTACGCTGAGTACAGACCGAGCCAAAGAGTTAAAAGACATATCCAAGAGATAGAAACGGATAAATGGAGACGGTGACGACCACGACGCCGCTGCACAGATATCCTGTTACAACCATACCGCCCACTAATGGAATGACACACAGTGTCACTCTACAATGTGTATACGGTAACCCACCACACTCAATCTATGGATGCCCAAAGATTGGTGGGTAGTATCCAGAACATTAACCATACTAATCTGAACTAGCAGATAGATGGTGCCTCCATATCCTGTCAAAACAAAACCGATCACTAATGGAATGACACAAAGTGTCACTCTACACTGTGAATTCGGTAATCCACCACACTCAATCTATGGATCCCCAAAGATTAGTGGGTAGACTCCAGAACATGAGTCATACTAATCTGAACAAGCAGATAAATGACGTCACAATTCCGTCAATATATATGACCGGTCTAATAGTAATGTAAACAAAGTTACAAACACTATTTCCCCTCATCATTCCGCCCCAACCCAGTTATGCACTGGTGGGCCGATCAATAACATGCCTACTACTGTACTGAAACACGTCAGTCAGGAGTCATGCCATATGTGGTCCTCTGTAGCTCAGATGGTAGAGCACGGCGCTTGTAACGCCAAGGTAGTGGGTTTGATCCCTGGGACCACCCATACACCCCAAAAAAAATTACGCACGCATGACTGTAAGTCGCTTTGGATAAAAGCGTCTGCTAAATGGCATATTATTATTATTATATATGTCTCTCTCCTAGAAAAAGAGCGGACCTGATGGAGACCAGCCCCTACAGTCCTGCATTCTTTTCTCTTAGTTCACGTCTTCCCATCAGCTACGCTGAGTACAAACTGAACGGGAGAGTTAAAAGACATCTCTAGAATTGAGGACATGAGCTAAAAACTGAACTGAACACAGCAGACAGTTATTACTCTAATATCCCTATAACTACTGGTATTACAGCGTCGCAACACAAAATGTCGCTGAACACTGTGCCTTCAGTAACCCGCCGCCCCTAGTTCAAGGAAACCCAAAACTAGTGGGCAGGAACGTAATACTTGAGTTTAATAGTAATGTAATACAAGGTTACAAAAACTATTTCCCTCATCTTCCCGCTCCAACACAGTTATACACTGGTGGGCAGGTCAAAATACATTACCTCTATTGTACTGATAACCTCAGTCAGGAGTCATATCTCTCTCAGAAAAAAGCCGGCCTAATGGGAACCCAGCCCCCTGGTCCTGCATCTTATTTCCTTAGTTCCAGTCCTTCCATCAGCTACACTGAGTGCAGACTGAACCAGAGAGTTAGAAGACATATCTAACAGGTAGAAATTGATAAAAGGAGACGGTGACAATCAAGACGCCGCTGCGCAATTATCCTCTACACATGTTCCTCTGAAAAGGTAATAGAAGCCCGCTACTCCACGAGTGGGTTGGGCTCTTCTACCCAAAGGCAATTGCCGCCCTGCCGCCTCATAAACCGTCTCAATGCCTTACAAACCCAATGAGACAGACGCTGTTTATAATGTGGTCTACCGAGTGCAGCCGCACCGTGACACACAAAAAGCAGCTGAGGCGATGACCTAATCACCGCCTTGCGCTCCACGTAGCGGGCCAAGGCGTGCACTGGGCACAGGCGATAGAGCCGTTCCTCTCTCCTCTCAACCTGGCGAGAGGGAGAGAAGGCCCACAGCTCTACGGTCTGTAATCTATATAAGCTCTTAATAACCTCAGGTATAAATACCGGGTAAAGACTTAACACCGTCCTGCTCAATCGCCATAAATGGCCAAGCAGTCGGATCTCGTCGAAAGAGCCCACAATCACTGACACGTTTAGCAGTGGTCAAAGCGAGCAGCAGTGTCTTCAAAATAACATTTTAAGGGGGATAAGAGCCCTCATCATTACAGTGTCTAGCTGTATCCCCAGGTAGACAATCTGATGACTGGGCCAGGGCGTGCTCTTTTTCCAATTCACAGCGAACCCCAGACGCGTGAAATGAATCACTGTCTGTGTCGTGTGAATGAACGTCAGCTCTGCTGACGGGGCGAGAACCAGTAGGTCGTCTAGGTAGGCTAATAGCCGTATTCCCTGACGACGCAACGGCTCCAATGCCGCCTCTACACACTTGGAAAACGTGCGAGGTGCCAGGGCGTACCCAAATGGCATCCTCGTATTCGTACGCCACCCCTTGAAAAGCGAATCGCAGAAACTTCCTGTGACGCGGCTGTACCGGCACATGAAAGTACACGTCCTTTAGGTCTATGCTCGTACAAAAGTCTCCTTTCTGGACACATTCCAGTAGACGTTTTGTCGTTAGCATTCGAAAGGGCCGTTTGGTTACGCTCTCGTTGAGAATGCGTAAATCCAATATCGGCCTCATTCCCCCCGTCTTTTTGGGCACTAGGAAGTAGGGTGAATATAGCCCCTTGTTCCTTTGCTCCTGGGGAACCACTGTGACCGCCTCCTTCGCCAAAAGTTACGTAATCTCTGAAACCAGAACGGCCACTTTTTCTGGCGTTTTCATCACCGTCTCCACCACTCCCCTGAATGGGGGTGGGGTCCGATGGAATTGGAGAGCATAACCCTTCTGCAACGTCTGATCTAGCCAGCGTGAGAGGGTGCAGCGTCGCTGCCACTGCCAGCAATACAGAGAAAGCGGCCGAGCGCGAAGCTGTGGTACATTCAGTAGGAAGGACCTGTATTCCTCTATGGCCCTTGCCGCCGCTGTTCCCCAACACTGAGGAGGTGGAACAGCCCAAGGCGGGCCTCCCATGAAAGGGAGAGGAAACATTGGTGCGTTCTGAACCCAAAGGGGGTGCAGAAACGTTAGTTAATCTCGTAACCGTCGAATTCCTGCCCTCCGTGAACGCAACACGGGTCTGAATTGCACTGACCGAGGCCACAGCCTGCGACAGGGCACCATCCCCAGTAAGCGATTGCGTCATCGTAGATGCCTGCAATTCGCTATTAGAGCCACTCACTACAACACTCCTAGGAGTCTGTAATATGAGGTCTCTATGAAGTAACCCAAGGCGGCGCCTTGATACCTTCTTAGCCTTCACTTCTGTGTGTGTTCAACTCTGCACCCCTGGTGGGTTGAATCACACTCAGTGTGAGTATTAGCGCGTTATGTGAGAAGTGGGGCTCAGATACGTCAGTTATTCTCGTAACCTTCGTAATCTGGCCCTCCGTGAACGCAGCGTGGGTCTGAATCGCACTAACCGAGACCTTAGTCTGCGATAGTGCGCCATCCCCAAACAGTGGCTGTGTCCTCATGTCACCTGACTGAGGCTGTAGCCTACTCTGAGAGGCACTCACTACAATACTCCTTGGAGTCTGTAATGTGAGGTCTCTTTGAGATATACCAAGATGGCGTCTCGGTATCTTTTCTCCTTTCACCACCTGTGTGCGTTCAGCTCTGCACCTCTGGTGGGCTGAACTACACTCAGTGTGGTGAGTAATGGCGCGTTCAGAGAGAAGTGGGCCGATTCACTGGGCACCTTCTAACTGTTACCACAAGGTGGCGCCATGATACCTCTTTATCACTAGTCACATGAGTCTGCTCAGCTGCGCACTCTTGGTGGGCTGAGCTACACTCAGAGTAGTGGGTATCATTGCGTTCTGTGTTAAACGGGGGCGCCGATACGTTGGTTACGTCCTGTAACTCTAGTATTCCGGCCCTCCTTGAACGCAGTATGAGTCTGTACTGCACTGACTAAGGCATTAGCCTGAGACAGGGCGACATCCCCATATGTAGATCGCGTCATCATGTCATACTCTGACCGAGACTGCAATCTGTCGTGTGAGACTCTCTCTACAGAGCTCCTAGGAGTCTGTGACATGAGGTCTCTCCTCGGTAACACAGGGCTGTGCCCTAATACCTTCCTCACATTCGCCTCCTGTGTATGCTCAGTTACACACCTCTGGTGAGTCGAGCTACATACAGAGTGGTGAGAATCAATACGTTCTGTGAGAACAGGGGGCGCCGATACGTTGGTTACACCCGTAACTCTAGTATTCCGGCCCTCCTTGAACGCAGCACGGTTCTGAGCCGCCCTGACTAAGGCACTAGCCTGAGACAGGGCGCCATCCCCAGATATAGGTCGCGTCATCATGCCATTCTCTGGCTGAGACTGCAGCCTGCTGTGTGAGACGCTCACTACAGCACTCCTAGAAGTCTGTGACGTGAGGTCTCTATGAGGTAACACAAGGCGGCGCCTTGATACCCTTTTATCTTCACCTCCTGTGTGTGCTCAGCTCTGCACTCCTGGTGGGCTGAGCCACACTCAGTGTGGTTATTATCAGCGCGTTCTGAGAGAAACGGGGGCGCCGATACGTTGGTTACGCCCGTAACCGTAGTAATCAGGCCCTCCGTGAACGCAGCACGGGTCTGAACTGCACTGACTGAGGCGTTAGCCTGAGACAGAGCGCCGTCCCGAATAGCGGTCGCGTCATCATGCCATTATCTGGCTGAGACTGCAGCCTGCTATGTGAGACACTCACTACAGCACTCCTAGGAGTCTGTAAAGTGAGGTATTTATAAGGTACACTTAATACCTTTTATATACCTGCCTTATGTGTGCGTTCAGCAACGCACCATGGTGGGCTGAGCTGCACTCATAGTGGTAAGAGAGAGAGCGAGAGTGAGGAAGGTCGAACGCTCTCGGATGTATTATGGAAAAGGGGCTCTTTTTTTGACAGTGTCAAGTAGAGCCAACTCTTTATTACACACATCAACAAAAAACATTCTCCTCCATACACTCAACGGTAGGGTGGGGGGGGGACAGTGGGCTCGGTTACAGCAGGCGCTGCGCCATCTTCCGTTCTCTCCCCCTCGCCTGTCATAAACGGCGTCTCTTCTGGCCGCCCTTCGGGTGATGCCAGGATGACGCTTCTGGGTCAGTGTAATGAATTGTTCCAATAGAATATTCATTTCTTCCCCAATAGCCCTGTCATCTCCTGAGTCAGCGCCTTCAGATGATGCCTCAGAAGCTGAGGCTAACACTGATAGCACATCCTCAAGAGGAATATCCTCCCTAAAAATGCCCAACGCTGCTTCCACTCCTTCAAAAAAGGAGGGCGCAGCTGGCGCATAGTGGGGGATTAATGAGGCCGTCCCTGGCGTGCTGTGTCCCTCAACCCACGAAACATATGTCGGGGGGGGTGACAGCCGCCAAGGGGAACAGCGACATTGAGCTCTGAAAATAGCTTTTGTTAAATGCTTACCCTATGGATAAGCTTGGTGTGCTCATTGTAGGACGACGTCGATGATCTGGAAAATCGACGGCGTTTTCTTCGTCCTGAGTCTTCTCTTCGTCTCTTCTCGGCTTCTTCAGTCTAGTCCAGTCGCTGAAGATAAAGGGAGGCTGATTGAGGGGAGGCATCCCCTCTTATAGGGACACCTGTACTCCTATTGGCTGCAGGTGTGTGCATAATTTTGTCTCAGGCTGATGCTGCCTTAGGGCAGAGGGTAAACCACTAGGAGCAGAGCTCCCCTATGGGGCGGAGCTCCACGATATAGAACATGAATTCAACGTGAAATCAACAAAACATTTCACCAAGTCATTGGATTTAGGTTAAACGTTGGGTGAAAAAAAGATAAAATTCGATTACTTTTTGCAAATCCAATCTGTTTTCCACGTTGATTGAAATGATGTGGAAACAACATTGATTCACCAGTTTTTGCCCAGTGGGATATTGCTAATACCTGTCCAATTCAGATCCATGTAGTTCATAGGCCATAGTGAAATGTCCCACCGTTTCTGTGCAATGTCTAGAACAGATGGAACCCAATGTATGATGTTACCTCAGAGGAAGTCCTATTCTGCGGTCCTTAGACCTGGTGATGCGCTTCCTGTGTCAACTGAGTTATGTTGGTTTCTTCTCAGTGACTAAGACAGGAAGTGTCTCAGGAGGACGCTATGGTTCTGGAGTTGTAAGCACGTGGACAATGACCTGCTTAAAGATAAAACATTAAATATTACAATAACATTTGTATTCCTCTTTTTTTTTGTAGTTATAATGTATTCATAAATGAATGAAAGAGAAAGTACCTTTTCTAGTGAATGTTCTTTAGGAGTCGCCATTGTTCTGGCATGTTTGATGTATCTAACCCATAACACAGCTATCACAGCTAACACATCAACTAAGATTAATCCACCAATAACAGCATCCACAATGGCGCCTGGTATTGCTGAAGCTTTTCCATCCTTCTCACCACTACCTGAGGTCACACACAGAGAACAGACAGTTTAATCCTTATAGAATTACTTAAATAACAATAGATTCGGTCAAATAATCATCATAGACCAATAGTTTGACATAGACAGAATTATTAAGATGTTTTCGCTGGAGAGGATTTATAACTGCATTTATATAAAAACTGTTTATATTTATTATTCATACCAATGAATGTAACTTTTGTTCATATTATATTATTAGTAGGTTATTAAACAGTGATAGAGGTATACAGTGAAGGTGACGGCTAAATGGTACTTACAGTCCTCCATGGGTTGAGAGATGGTCTGTGTGCTGACGTGGTTGCTGGTGGTGCATTGGATAGTCCCGTTGCCATTGGAGATGATGATGTTGACCCCAGACAGAGACAGTAACTGTTGTGACCGTGTACACTGACCCCCGCCACAGACAGACAACATCCAGCCATCTTTAACTGAACAGTTCACTGTGACATCACAGAGTCCCACACTCTTGTTATTAAAGTAGAGGGGTGTGACATCCATGACTGGTTTGGTAACATGATCTATAAGAGAACCAAAGAAGAGTTGAGAAATATTAGGCCTACATGCATTACTGATCTGGAGATTTTTAAGGTGTCCACCATATTGCATTCACCCATAATGCAACTCTAGAACCTGATGCAACTTCAAAATCAGTGTAAATGAAAGAGAGGAGAAAAGGAAAGGTCACTGACTATTGAGATGGACCCAATGTCAAATGTATCAATCAACATACATGTTTGATGGCTGAAGCTGCAATGCTACGTTGAATCTTCTAGAATACAGCAAATTACCAGAACTGAAACCTTAGAAAACTCACCCTGCACTAATAGTCTATATGTAGTAGTTGATTCTTTCCAACTTTTCCGGTAGTTTACCATATCAATTCCACTGTCTGTGTTCATTATGTATGAAGGGAAGAGCGTGGGAGAGGGAGGTAACCAGCACCGTACACATCTGAAATGAATGGTGAAACACAGTCTATATGGGGACATGGGCATAGTGCTTTCCCAGGCTGCCACACATGGCATTCATACAAACATTCACGGATTATTTATTAATAATATTTATTTATTATTATTATTATTATTATTATTATTTCAATAGCTCATAAAGAGATGAACAGTTTGACATGTGTTGTTGTATTGTATGTGTAATGGAATTCCCTTTTTGGAGTGACTGCGTCGAATCTGTCTGTGTTGAGCTGGCCGCTTATCAGATGGGAAAAATCCTGTCTTGTCCTCAAACTGAAATGTAAGAATTTGATAATTAGATTACAGAATGTGTGTGTGATGTTCCGGCAGAGACGCATAGGTTCTATTGCATTTAGTCACATGATAATGGAGTCAGATTGATAAATACATGTAATTATTAAACATAATTCTAAATAACTACAGTATTTCAGATGTTAACATATTGAACAATGCTCAGAACAGTGTATCTACCGATACCACATCACTATGTACTTCCTTCCATCAAACCTCCACAGCAGAAACCACATTGTTTTTCTGAAATATAGAAAATGCTTTGAGGGGGAAGGGGAGTTTACTAAGCCACGGTCTACATCCTACTTTGACTGAGCGAGCACCTAGTTACATCCTGAACTGCATACTACTTGTAGTTTACCACCACAGGGTCTCAACATTTCGACATAGACAGGAAGTCAAACTTAATCTATCAATATTTGGAAATGAAATCTCTGTTTCTGCTACACATCTGTTGGCTGGAAATCATCGCAGGTATCTAAACTCTTCATACCTTTTACATGTAATGAATTCTAGAGTTAAAGGAGGTAAACCCTCTGGGATTTGGAGGTAGCTATTGGGTATCCTGCTGTAGGCCTAATTATTCATCCTTTTGGAACACATGCTATATATTGGTATAGATGAGATACTTTGAACATGAGTGATCTGAACAAATGCCATAGATTGGTATATATGAGATACTTTAAACCATGAGTGATCTGAACACATGCCATTGATTGGTATAGATGAGATACTTTGAACATGAGTGATCTGAACACATGCCATAGATTGGTATAGATGAGATACTTTGAACATGAGTGATCTGAACACATGCCATAGATTGGTATAGATGAGATACTTTGAACATGAGTGATCTGAACACATGCCATAGATTGGTATAGATGAGATACTTTGAACATGAGTGATCTGAACACATGCCATAGATTGGTATAGATGAGATACTTTGAACATGAGTGATCTGAACACATGCCATAGATTGGTATAGATTAGATACTTTAAAACATATTTGGGTAATCCCAGCAGCCCAGCTAACAATGGTTGGTTTAAATGTGACCCCGTTCCTCTGTCATTAGGAATCAGGGTGGAACCTTCAGTGGACCAGTATGGGTTGAAGGGGAGTTCAATATGTCTGGCTGTTCCAGAACCTGAGATTCTCAAAGGACTTCAATGGAAGACGGGCAGTGATGTAATAGTTAGTGATAAAGAGATTACTCCTAAATATATGGAGAAAGTGGATTATAACTCTGTCAACCATTCTCTGTGTATTAAGAATCTGCTGAACACAGACAGTAGAATTTACATGGGAAGTGCAATTAATCAGAGAGACTGGACTGATTCAACTACCACATACAGACTAAAGGTGCTTGGTGAGTTTTGTGAAGTTTTTGTGCTGGTAGTCGTCTTTTTGTTTATTCAATACAATTAAAGTATCTAGACCACTCATAGATGTATGGATCTCTTTCCCAACTCCATTGGTTCTTGTAGATCATGTTCCCAAACCAGTTATGGATGTCACGTCTCTCTTCAACACAAGTGTGGGACTCTGTGACGTCACAGTGAACTGTTCAATTAAAGATGGCTGGATGTTGTCTGTCTGTGGCGGGGGTCAGTGTACACGGTCACAACAGTTACTGTCTCTGTCTGGGGTCAACATCATCATCTCCAATGGCAACGGGACTATCCAATGCACCGGCAGCAACCACGTCAGCACACAGACCATCTCTCAACCCATGGAGGACATATGTAAGGTCCATTCTAGCATTCATTTGGAGATCTACCCGTGAGGTTAGAAGCTGAACCTCATGTTGATATTGTGTAGTCATTCTGTAATATCTCTGTCATTGTTTAATACTAAATGATGCGATATCATACATTGTAAAAAATATATCCACAGGGAAAAGCACACACAGGATATCAAAGTTATATGTTTAGTATTTTTATTTATTTAGAGCCAACACATAAACACCCAATATTTTGACTAGGTCTTTTTTTAAATGAATTTCTCAATTTGACAAAAGCTCTGACGAAGGCCTTGAGGCCGATACGTAAAGCTTATTAAAGAGCAGTGACACAATCAGGAGCAGTGATACTATCAGGAGCAGTGATACTATCAGGAGCAGTGATACTATCAGGAGCAGTTATACTATCAGGAGCAGTGTGCAGGCTTCTTCTTTTTTCTCCCATTGACCTTTTTTGGAATTAGCACCGCAAACATCTACTTGGAACAGTTGATTTAATCTTGGCTGCAAGGACTTTTGTTTGAACGATATGATACATACAGTGGGGAAAAAAGGTATTTAGTCAGCCACCAATTGTGCAAGTTCTCCCACTTAAAAAGATGAGAGAGGCCTGTAATTTTCATCATAGGTACACGTCAACTATGACAGACAAATTGGGAGAAAAAAAATCCAGAAAATCACATTGTTGGATTTTTAATGAATTTATTTGCAAATTATGGTGGAAAATAAGTATTTGGTCACCTACAAACAAGCAAGATTTCTGGCTCTCACAGACCTGTAACTTCTTCTTTAAGAGGCTCCTCTGTCCTCCACTCATTACCTGTATTAATGGCACCTGTTTGAACTTGTTATCAGTATAAAAGACACCTGTCCACAACCTCAAACAGTCACACTCCAAACTCCACTATGGCCAAGACCAAAGAGCTGTCAAAGGACAGCAGAAACAAAATTGTAGACCTGCACCAGGCTGGGAAGACTGAATCTGCAATAGGTAAGCAGCTTGGTTTGAAGAAATCAACTGTGGGAGCAATTATTAGGAAATGGAAGACATACAAGACCACTGATAATCTCCCTCGATCTGGGGCTCCACGCAAGATCTCACCCCGTGGGGTCAAAATGATCACAAGAACGGTGAGCAAAAATCCCAGAACCACACGGGGGTCCTAGTGAATGACCTGCAGAGAGCTGGGACCAAAGTAACAAAACCTACCATCAGTAACACACTACGCCGCCAGGGACTCAAATCCTGCGTCCCCCTGCTTAAGCCAGTACATGTCCAGGCCTGTCCGAAGTTTGCTAGAGTGCATTTGGATGATCCAGAAGAGGATTGGGAGAATGTCATATGGTCAGATGAAACCAAAATATAACTTTTTGGTAAAAACTCAACTCGTCGTGTTTGGAGGACAAAGAATGCTGAGTTGCATCCAAGGAACACCATACCTACTGTGAAGCATGGGGGTGGAAACATCATGCTTTGGAGCTGTTTTTCTGCAAAGGGACCAGGACGACTGATCCGTGTAAAGGAAAGAATGAATGGGGCCATGTATCGTGAGATTTTGAGTGAAAACCTCCTTCCATCAGCAAGGGCATTGAAGATGAAACGTGGCTGGGTCCTTCAGCATGACAATGATCCCAAACACACCGCCCAGGCAACGAAGGAGTGGCTTCTTAAGAAGCATTTCAAGGTCCTGGAGTGGCCTAGCCAGTCTCCAGAGCTCAACCCCATAGAAAATCTTTGGAGGGAGTTGAAAGTCTGTGTTGCCCAGCGATAGCCCCAAAACATCACTGCTCTAGAGGAGATCTGCATGGAGGAATGGGCCAAAATACCAGCAACAGTGTGTGAAAACCTTGTGAAGACTTACAGAAAACGTTTGACCTGTGTCATTGCCAACAAAGGGTATATAACAAAGTATTGAGAAACTTTTGTTATTGACCAAATACTTATTTTCCACCATAATTTGCAAATAAATTCATTAAAAATCCTACAATCTGATTTTCTGGATTTTTTTTCCTCATTTTGTCTGTCATAGTTGACGTGTACCTATGATGAAAATTACAGGCCTCTCTCATCTTTTTAAGTGGGAGAACTTGCACAATTGTTGGCTGACTAAATACTTTTTTTCCCCACTGTAAATGGTACCTGCCATAAAGTAATGTTGACTGTTGGAAACAATTAACATCACATTAGACCAAACGTGTTAGTGAAATATTGTATTTTTGGCTCTGAGAGGGTAACCCAGATTGTGTGTCCCAGGTATTGGTGAGAAGGACGGCAAAGCTTCAGCATTATCAGTCAGGACCATTGTGGCCAATACTGTTCGATCAGTGTTTGTTTATGTTGGATTGGCAGGCACCATAATGGCCATCATAAAGGTCAAAAGATGGATATCCTCAAAAGAAGTTGACTCAACTCAGGTGGCGTATTGAATAGAAATCGGTACAAAACACCTCAAGATAAAAACATAATATTCAAAATCTGTAAGTTAGACTAAATATTAGCATTTCATATATTCGCAGTTAATATAATTCAATCTGGATAATAACAGAAATAAGATTATAAGGCTAGAGAAATATATCGACAAATATTACTACAACAAGCAACACCCAAACATGACTGAAGACAAGCGTGGAGAGCCGATCCCCAAAAGAAAACGCGACTCATCGACAGATACAGATGATATATGCTTTTCACCACTAGGTATGGTAAGTGTGGAAAGCGACCTGTTGAAGTCGATAAATGACAAATTGGGCATATTAGAACTGGTCAGTAAAGACGTAAAAGAGTTGAAAGCGAGTCTTCAAATGAGTGACGAAAAAGCTTTGGTAATGGAGAAAGAAACCAAAGAAATAAAAGTGACAGTCTCTAAAATGGAAACGGACGTTAGGGAATTAAAAAAGGAGAACAATCTTCTGAGAGAAGCCTTACTAGACATCCAAACTAGATCGATGAGGGAAAATCTAGTACTTACGGGTATTCAGGAAAAGGAGGGAGAAATAACAGAGAATATTATGAAGGACTTCCTGCATACAGCGCTACAAATCCCACTCGAGGCTGTCGATAAAATCCAACTCGAACGTGTACATCGTTTCGGAAAAAGAGGACAGAAATATGAGCGCCCAATCGTTGCCAAATTTGCTTTTTTTAAGGACAAAGCTATGGTGAAAAGCCTGGGAAAAAGACTTGCTGGCACGAAAATAGGCATGAATGATCAGTTCCCGAAGGAGATTGTAGAAAGGCGCAAAGTTCTGTATCCAATCTTCAAGGAAAACAGATTAAAAGGGAAACGTGTTGCACTAGTGGTGGATAAATTATATATTGACAACCAAATGTTCAGAGACACAAAGACTACTCCATGGCTATTCTAAAAGTTGTAATGGAGGAGTCAAATATTGGAGCACCTGATACTAGCAATGATAGGGATTGTAATATTAAATAATATTTATAGTAAGTATAGTATTTTATAAATGGATAAAACGATATAACAAGCAGAATAATACATCTTTATATACAAATAATTAGAACATGGATTTTTTGGCGGGAGGTTGTTGTTTTGGCGGATGGTTGTTGTGGTTGGTCCTGTGTTCTCTCTGGCGTCCTTTCCCCCTTGCAGCAGATGTGGAAGCGGGTGCGTTTGCACGCTCGGCCCATTTCTTCCGCAGTCAACCATGTGGTGTGCATTTTTGTGTTTGAAAAGGTACGGCGTTAAGTGAGTGAGAGGGGAAATGGTTGCATATCCCAGAGCCGACCGGGGGTCTATGAACAGGGGTAGTGAGAGAGAGAGCTTTCAATTTTGTGTAGATGAGGGATATACATTTTTAAATATAGTATACATCTAATCTAATTATTCATTGTCCTATCATGATGGAAAGATCCCTAACCCTATAACCTGGACACCCACCTGAGCGACCCATACACCAAAGAGAAGTTCCCATCTATTTTATGGACCTGCTGTGAATATGCAGCCTAAATAGAGAAATAAATGCGGTCAGAGACCTACTTGAGCAGCACCGCCCCCTCAAGATTCTGAGCCTGCCTGGCAGGGTTGGTCCTACAAAGCCAGAGCCCCCTGATGGGAGAGCATAATATACAAGGAAATTCTCAAAGCTGCTAATGAGAACCTTGACGACCTTTTACCTAGCCGGTGGGGATTCCGGTGGGGTACGCCCACCCAGGTAGTGGCAGTGCTGGCAACACTGGCTGCAGTAACCCATGGGGAGGGGGTCACACTCGGACAATCAGAGAGGGGGTTTATCATTGTGGCCCAGGTGGCACAAAATAATCAAAGGTCTGACCGCACGGAGATGCTTGGGAAAATGGTTACAACAGGGGATTAGAGTGTTTGTGTCTCAGGTGAAGAGGGTGGATCTGATCTCCATCACCTAGGACTTGACATAGATTAAGTAGATTAATCAAATCTCACATTGTTGTCAATTTCTGCTCAATTTGCATGCTTTCTCAATCAGCTTTAACTCGTAGATCAAGTTATTTCTCGAGTTGGGCTCTGGGATATAACAGCCGTTGAGTATCGGATTTTATGGTGGATTGTGGAGGAGGGGGGTTGAGTGTGTTGGAGTATGTGAGTATGTGCGTGTGTGCTGGTCTGGCATCTGTTGTGGGGGGGGTGGGGATGTTGGGGGGGGGGGTATGGGATGGACCGCGGGAATTATTTGCTAGGATAATAATTGCTTGTCAATGAATTAAATGTAATACAATGGCAATCCTGGTTATATGTTAGAATCCTATGCGTGAACTGCCGACATTATTACGCATATTAATTGATAATGATGGAAAATAGGATATGCATAATAAAAAAATAAATAATAGTTATATAGATATATATATATATATATAGAGAGAGAGAGGTGAAAGCATTGGAAATGCTTTTGGCGGTTAACCTGCTTCTGTTTTGTGGGTGGCACTGTGTGCTGTTTTCGATGGATGGGTCCTGGCCTCTCGGGGCCTTAGGGATACGGAGGGACGTGGGGGGGATGCTGATCACTGGGATGACGGCTCAACTTGGGATGGGGAGGGGCTTTAGCGGGGGAATTAGTGGAGAACAATTGAAGGGTTACTCCGTAGCAATGCAAATATCACGGTACAGCTATATGGACACTCAATCATTACGCTATTTTTTATTGGTAAATTTACAAACATATATAATGATAAATAGACTTGAAACTTGTATCTCATTATGGTGTATGGTGAAATAAGTATAGCCAGTTATAATTGTAATGGCTTAGTGTCACGCTCTGGCTCCGGGACTTTGTATTTTGAGCCAGGGTGTGTTCGTTTTGGTTGTGTTTTGTTTGGTTGGGTTGTCATTGGTTGTGTTTTCCTTGTTTGGTCAAATGACTCCCAATCGGAGGTAACGAGTGTCAGCTGTCGGCTCGTTATCTCTGATTGGGAGCCATATTTAAACTGTCTGTGTTCACCTTGTGTTTGTGGGTTTTTGTTCCATGTTCTGTCAGTGTTACAGAGGACTTCACGTATCGTTCTTTATTTGTTGTTTTGTTCCAGGCTTTAATTAAATAAAGTCATGTTCGCTCAACGCGCTGCGCTTTGGTCTACTCATTCGTCAGACGATCGTGACAGAAAAACCCACCGTACAAGGACCAAGCAGCGTGTCCAGGAGCAGGCAGCCTGGTCATGGGAGGAAGCGCCAGGAAAGGAGATAGAGAGGCTGGCGATGGCCCAGGTGGGCAAAGTGTGGTCCTGGGAGGACATGCTCGGGGGCAAGGGACCTTGGGGTAGGATCAAGGCCCTGGCGAGAGAGGAGCAGCGGCGTCAGCAGTGCCATCGTCGGACGGACGAGAGGCACCCCCAATAATTTTTTAGGGGGGGCACACGGCATGGGCGACTGGGCAGCAGGAGGCTGCCACAGGGCGAAATAGGAGAAGAGGAGAGAAGGCCACCGGGTTACGGGAGCCATTGGCGAGAGGAGGGAAGGAGTTCGTAGAGGCACGGCGAGAGGGACTGAGGTGGATTGCCAGTCCGGTCCGGCCCGTTCCTGATCCCCGTTTAAAGCCAGTGGTGTGTGTTCCCAGTACGGTCCGGCCTGTCCCTGCTCCACGCACCAAACCTACGGTGTGCGTCGCCAGCCCAGCCCGGCCTGTCCCTGCTCCACGCATCAAACCTACGGTGTGCGTCGCCAGTCCTGCCCGGCCTGTTCCTGCTCCACACACCAAGTCTACGGTGTGCGTCGACAGCCCTGCCCGGCCTGTTCCTGCTCCACGCACCAAGTCTACGGTGTGCGTCGACAGCCCTGCCCGGCCTGTTCCTGCTCCACGCACCAAACCTACGGTGTGCGTCGACAGCCCTGCCCGGCCTGTTCCTGCTCCTCGCACCAAGTCTACGGTGTGCGTCGACAGCCCTGCCCGGCCTGTTCCTGCTCCACGCACCAAGTCTACGGTGTGCGTCGACAGCCCTGCCCGGCCTGTTCCTGCTCCACGCACCAAGTCTACGGTGTGCGTCGACAGCCCTGCCCGGCCTGTTCCTGCTCCTCGCACTAAGCCTACGGTGTGCGTCGCCAGCCCAGCCCGGCCTGTCCCTGCTCCACGCACCAAGCCTACGGGGTGCGTCGTCAGCCCGGCCCGGCCTGTCCCTGCTCCACGCACCAAACCTACGGTGTGCGTCGCCAGCCCTGCCCGGCCTGTTCCTGCTCCACGCACTAAGCCTGCGGTGTGCGTCGCCAGCCCAGCCCGGCCTGTTCCTGCTCCACGCACGAAGCCTACGGGGTGCGTCGTCGGCCTGGTCCAGCTCGTTCCTGCTACTCGCACCAAGCCAAGGGTGCGAGTCGTCAGCCTGATCCAGCCCATTCCTGCTACTCGCACCAAGCCAAGGATGCGAGTCGTCAGCCTGGTGAGGTCCGTTCCGGCTCCACGCACCAAGCCAAGGGTGCGTATCGTCAGCCAGGTCCGGTCCGTTCCTGCCTCACGCGCCGAGCCAAGGGTGCGAGTCGTCAGCCTGGTCCAGCCTGTTCCTGCTACTCGCACCAAGCCAAGGGTGCGAGTCGTCAGCCTGGTCCAGCCCGTTCCTGCTACTCGCACCAAGCCAGGGATGCGAGTCGTCAGCCTGGTGAGGTCCGTTCCGGCTCCACGCACCAAGCCTAGGGTGCGTATCGTCAGCCAGGTCCGGTCCGTTCCTGCCTCACGCGCTAAGCCAGGGGTGCGCGTCGTCAGTCCTGATCCAGCCAGCTGGGTCAGATCGGATCGGGGCCATTACGGGGGGATTGAAGTAGGGTGGTGGTCAAGCCCGGAGCCGGAGCCGCCTCCGAGGAGCAACACCCACCCAGCCCTCCCCTATTTGGGGTTTTGAGGCGCGGTCGCAGTCCGCGCCTTTAGGGGGGGGTACTGTCACGCTCTGGCTCCGGGACTTTGTATTTTGAGCCAGGGTGTGTTCGTTTTGGTTGTGTTTTGTTTGGTTGGGTTGTCATTGGTTGTGTTTTCCTTGTTTGGTCAAATGACTCCCAATCGGAGGTAACGAGTGTCAGCTGTCGGCTCGTTATCTCTGATTGGGAGCCATATTTAAACTGTCTGTGTTCACCTTGTGTTTGTGGGTTTTTGTTCCATGTTCTGTCAGTGTTACAGAGGACTTCACGTATCGTTCTTTATTTGTTGTTTTGTTCCAGGCTTTAATTAAATAAAGTCATGTTCGCTCAACGCGCTGCGCTTTGGTCTACTCATTCGTCAGACGATCGTGACACTTAGCTGATAATAACAAAAGAAGAACAATATTTACATGGCTCAAAGAGAAGGAATATAATATCTATTGTATACAGGAAACTCATTCAACAATTCGAGATGAAGTAGCGTGGAAAAAAGAATGGGGGGGGGGAAATATACTTCTCCCATGGGCAAAGAAATTCAAAAGGGGTGATGATATTAATTAATAGTAATTTAGATCCGAATGTGCAAATTGTCCAAATAGATACGCAAGGTAGATGGATTATTTTAAATATGGTATTGGACCATAAACAGATATGGCTCATTAACCTTTACGGACCAAATAATGATGATCCACAATTCTTTGACAATATATATAATACATTATCAAGCCTGCAAGCAACTCAAGACAATATTATTATGGTGGGGGATTATAATACTGTTTTAAATAGCTCAATGGACCGAAAAGGAAATCACACCACAAACAATCACCCACATGCTCTTAAGGAAATTGTGAATGTCATGGATACATTAGAACTAGTAGATATATGGAGGCTTAAATATGCTGATCTAGTGAGATATACATGGCGGAGACTGAATCAAGCTAGTCGTCTTGACTTCTTTCTTATCTCATTCTCGTTGGCACCAAAAGTAAAAAAAGTGTTGATAGGGGACAGAATGCGGTCGGACCATCATATAATAGGCATATACATTACTCTGACTGAATTTCCACGTGGGCGAGGATATTGGAAATTTAATCAAAGCCTATTAGATGATAATTTATTCATAATTAGAACAAAGGAATTTATAACTGACTTTTTCCAACATAACATAGGTACAGCGAATCCCCTTATTGTATGGGACACCTTTAAATGTGCCTTTAGAGGCCATGCAATTCAGTACTCATCTCGAAAACAAAAGCAATTTAGGTCAAAAGAGTTTATACTAAGAAAGGAAATAGAAAGTCTAACAGAACAGATAGATGGCAATAAAAACTGTAACATAGAGGCTCAGAATAAATTAGAGGAAAAACAAAAAGAAATGGAAAAACTTATTCAAGAAAGATCAAGTGTAATATATTATAAAAATAAAGCAAACTGGATGGAATATGGGGAAAAATGCACAAAATTCTTTTTTAATCTTCAACATAGGAATGCTACCAAAAAGAACTTAATGAAACTGGTTACAATTGACGGAGTCACCCATAATTCACCTAATGATATTTTGAAGGAAGAAACAAAGTATTTTAAGCATATGTTTTCTTTTCAGTTGCCTCCATCTCCTCTAACTGAAGCTAATTGTAGAGATTTTTTTCCTATTGATAATGTCAAATTAACAGCCACACAGAAAGACTCATGTGAAGGTGAAATTACAGAGGAGGAACTTCTGGATGCAATTAAAGACTTTAAGTCCGGGAAAACTCCAGGGTTGGATGGCATACCAATCGAGGTATACCAAACCTTTTTTGATATACTAAGAGGACCGTTATTAGCATGTTTTAACCACTCCTATGTAAATGGTAGATTATCTGACACTCAAGAAGAAGGTCTGATCTCATTATTACTGAAACAGGATACAAGTGGAAAATATAAAGATCCAGTCCATTTACAAAATTGGAGGCCCCTTACACTTCAGTGTTGTGATGCAAAAATCCTAGCAAAATGTATAGCGCATAGAATTAAAAAGGTATTGTCGGATATTATTCATTCTAATCAGACAGGTTTTTTACATGGAAGATACATTGGAGATAATATAAGGCAAGTATTGGAAACAATAGAACACTATGGAAAATATGGGAAACCAGGCCTGCTATTCATAGCAGACTTCGAAAACGCATTTGATAAAGTTCGACTGGAATTTATATATAAATGCCTGGAGCATTTCAATTTTGGAGAATCTCTTATAAAATGGGTTAAAATCATGTATAGTAACCCTAGGTGTAAAATAGTAAATAATGGCTATTTCTCAGAAAGTTTCAAACTGTCAAGAGGAGTGAAACAAGGTTGTCCACTATCGGCATATCTATTTATTGTGGCCATCGAGATGTTAGCTATTAAAATCAGATCCAATAATAATATCAGAGGATTAGAAATACAGGGTTTAAAAACAAAGGTGTCATTGTACGCAGATGATTCATGTTTTCTTTTAGATCCACAACTAGAATCCCTCCACAGCCTCATAGAGGATCTAGATACATTTTCTAACCTCTCTGGATTAAAACCAAATTATGACAAATGTACTATATTACGTATTGGATCACTAAAAAATACAATTTTTACATTACCATGTAGTTTACCAATAAAATGGTCTGATGGTGATGTGGATATACTCGGAATACATATCCCAAAGGAAATAAGATGATCTCACTTCAATAAATTTTAATAGAAAGTTAGCAAAAATAGATAAGATCTTACTACCATGGAAAGGAAAATACCTGTCAATTTGTGGAAAAATCACCCTGATTAACTCTTTAGTATTATCCCAGTTTACCTATTTGCTTATGGTCTTGCCTACGCCTAGCAAACAGTTTTTTAAATTATATGAGAAAAAAATATTCAATTTTATTTGGAATGGCAAGCCAGACAAAATTAAAAGAGCATATTTATATAATGAATATGAATTCGGAGGACAGAAATGATTAAATATTAAAGCATTAGACCTATCACTAAAATCTTCAGTCATCCAAAAGTTATACTTAAATCCGAACTGGTTCTCAAGCAAATTAGTAAGATTATCTCACCCACTGTTCAAGAAAGGCCTTTTTCCCTTTATTCAGATTACAACCTCTCACTTTCAGTTATTTGAAAAGGAAATAATCTCCCAAATGTCACTATTTCTAAAACAAGCCATAGAAAGTTGGTTGCAATTTCAATTTAATCCTCCAGAAACGACAGAACAAATAATGCAACAAATATTGTGGTTAAATTCAAATATACTAATTGGCAAAAAACCTTTATTTTTTGACAGAATGTTTAAAAAAGGTATAATCTTCGTAAATGATATCATCGGTAGGACTGGTGGAGTTATGTCGCACATGCAGCTAACAAAAATATATGGAAATGTCTGCTCTACCCAAAATTACAACCAAATAATTGCAGCCTTACCGCAAAAGTGGAAGAGGAAAGTTGAAGGGGGAGAAAGTAAGGAACTTGTCTGTCGGCCTTGCATTAAAGAACATAATTGGTTAAGGAAAACTGTGATAAATAAAAAAGTATATCAGTTTCACTTAAGGACCAAAGGATTGACAGCAGTCCCATATAGATTGCAAAATAGTTGGGAAGAGATCTTTGACGTACCGATCCCATGGCATAGTGTTTATGAACTGACACGCAAAACGACACCGGATTCAAAAATTAGAATCTTTCAATTTAAATTATTATATAAAATTCTTGCTACCAATAGAATGTTATTTATACAATCTTCCCAGCTCTGCAGATTTTGCTGTGAAGAGATAGAATCATTAGATCATTTGTTTTGGTTCTGTCCATTTGTAGCTTGTTTTTGGACACAGGTCCAGGAATGGCTAAAGGATTGCAATATTTACCTGGAACTAACCTTGCAGATAGCATTACTGGGTGATCTGAAAAGTCATAGTCAATCAATCAATAATATAATAATACTTTTAGCAAAAATGTTTATTTTTAATTCACAATCTGTAGAAGCAATGAGAATAGAAAGGTTCAGAACTTTTGTAAAACATCACAGTATGGTTGAAATATATATGGCAAATAGAAATCCTATATGGATGGTGTTAAGAGATAGATGGGAGGTATTGAATAGAGTTGAAGGATGGGACTAATAACAAATAACAACAAATAATAATAAAGATAGCTAATAATGTAAGCATACTGTGTCCATAATAAGTATATAGGTTGTATGTTGGGAGCTTTTGGGAAAGAGCACAGTTAGAAAGATATGGCATATAGAAGCAAACCGGATGGACATCATGAAAATGATCGGAGAGGTTGAGAGTAGAAGAAGTTCAGGAGCAAAAAAATAAATAAATAAATAAATATATATATATATATATATATATATATATATATATATATATATATATATATATATATATATAGATATAGAATTATTGTAAAATTAACTCTGTCCATAAGGTGTAGATAGTAAGTATAGACCGGAAGTAGAGGCCTGGGCGTTGTTGTTCACTAATTTACTCCAAGTAGGGAAAGGATGGTGGGGTTGAAAAGTAATAAAGGGGAATATATATATATAAAAAAAAAAAAACATGGGGGATTGGAAGTGATGCAGACAATTACATTGATAGAAGATACAATCTATCTGCAATATTAAGCTGATCCATCCCCCCGAAAAAAACAAAAAAAAAAAAGAAAAAAAAACAATTAACATCAAATTAGACCAAACGTGTTAATGAAATATTGTATTTTTGGCTCTGAGAGGGTAACCCAGATTGTGTGTCCCAGGTATTGGTGAGAAGGACGGCAAAGCTTCAGCATTATCAGTCAGGACCATTGTGGCCAATACTGTTCGATCAGTGTTTGTTTATGTTGGATTGGCAGGCACCATAATAGCCATCATAAAGGTCAAAAGATGGATATCCTCAAAAGAAGTTGACTCAACTCAGGTACTTCCTGTGAAATGCATTTGACTTTTTATAAATATATTATTTTAATTTAATTTTAAATTGTTTTACTTTGTAAGCTTTGTTGAATGAAGATTTGATGTAATTGTAATGTCTCATCTTTAGGAAGTCATCGTTGACACCTCAGTGAATGATTCAGCAGAGGTGAGGCCAGAACCACTTGGCCCTCCTGAGGTAGAAACACTTTACAGAAATATGCAGAAACCAGGACAGCAACAATAAATGGACTTCACCCAACTGACCAGCATTTTTTATTACAGACTGTAATATCATGGGACAAATATTGAACACATATTTCATTTAGTATTATCTGCAGTGTTTCGCTTAAAGGGAGAGCCGTGTCGGGTCGATGTCACGGTTTCGGCCGAGGCTGCTCCTCCTCCTGGTTCGGGCAGGCTTCGGCGGTCGTCGACCCCGGAGTACTAGCTGCCACCGATCTATGTTTCATGTTCGTTTGGTTTTGTCTGGATGTTGTACACCTGTGTCTTGTTAGTCCTCGTTAGTGTCCTATTTAGTTCTCGTTGTGTGTGCTTGTCGTTGTGTGTGATTGCGCTTCTGTTTCGTGTTTGGAGCTACATTTTCCCTCCAGTGTTTTGGAGAGGTTATTTTGCACATGTTTGTGCGCTGTTTGTTTTGTCGCCTGTGTGCGCCGTGTATTCGCCTTCGGGCTTATTGTGCTTCTGTCTTTGATATATATTGCACTAAAGCCTTTGGACTGAGCCTCTGCGTCCTGCGCATGATTCATACACCACACCCACCTTCAGCACGCCTTGACAGAATCACACACCGTAATGGAATCAGCAGGATCGGCAGTGACACCTGTGTCGCTCGAGGAGCATCTCCGTGGGCAAGAGGGCCAGATAAGACAACTGGAGACCTCTCTACAGGAGGTAATCAACACCTTGCACCGATGGGAGGCCAGCAGGGTACCCACACCTCCACCTACCCTGCCCACCCCATCGGTCGGTCCACCAGTCCCAGGTTCGGAACCCAGGGGGATTCGGCTCTCGCTCCCGAGGGCGTATGACGGAACAGCTGCCGGGTGTCAGGGGTTCCTCCTGCAGGTGGAGCTCTACCTGGCCACTGTACACCCGGTGCCCTCGGGATACGAGAGCGTTTCCGCCCTCATCTCCTGTCTCACGGGCAAGGCGTTGGAGTGGGCTAACGCCGAGTGGAGGAAGATGGACGCCAACACCATCACCTACGCCGAGTTCTCCCGCCGCTTCAAGGCCGTGTTCGACCATCCACCTGAGGGCAAAGCGGCGGGGGAGCGTCTAGTCCATTTGAGACAGGGGAAGAGGAGCGCTCAGGTGTTCGCTCTAGAGTACCGGACTCTAGCGGCGGATGCAGGGTGGAATGAACGGGCTCTCATCGACCATTTTCGATGTAGCCTACGAGAGGACGTTCAACGTGAGTTGGCCTGCAGGGATACCCATCTTACCTTCGACCAGTTGGTCGATATGTCCATCCGTCTGGACACCCTGCTGGCCACCCGTGGACGTCCCGAGGGGAGTCCGTCCATTCCGCCCTCCGGCACCTCCGAGCCGAGCCCTATGGATCTCGGGGGTGCCGGCGCTAGAGAACGGAGGAGGAGGAGCCCGAGGGGGCCTGTCTCCTGCACCAAGTGCGGTCGTGGAGGGCACACTGCGGCCAGGTGCTGGGGAGGGTTCTCCAGGGGAGAAGACAACAGGCCACGCACTGGGGGGGCCTCCCAGGTGAGTAGACGTCCCACTTACCCAGAGCTTTCTGTTGCGCACTTTTGTATACCTGTTTGTTTTCCACAGGTTGCACCTCATTCCCAGCATAAGGCGCTAGTAGATTCAGGCGCAGCTGGGAATTTTGTTGATCGAAAGTTTTGTTTTGAGTTAGGGATCCCTCTCCTACCTGTTGACAAACCTTTTCCCGTTCATGCCTTAGATAGCCGCCCGTTGGGGTCGGGGTTGATCAGGGAGATCACAGCGCCACTTCGGATGTGTGCGCAGGGGGGTCATGAGGAGACTATACAGCTGTATCTGATCGACTCTCCTGCGTACCCAGTGGTGCTGGGGATTCCCTGGTTAAGCACCCATAACCCTGCTATTTCGTGGCAACAGAGGGCTCTCGATGGGTGGTCTGCTCAGTGCGAGGGGCGATGTCTGGGTGTTTCCGTGGGGGCGACTTCGGTGGAAAGTCCAAACCAAGTGCCCGCACTGCACATTCCGCCTGAATATGGGGATTTAGCTCTCGTGTTTAGCAAAACTAGGGCGACGCAGTTGCCTCCTCATAGACAGGGGGATTGTGCGATTGATCTCCAGGCAGGAGCAGCGCTCCCACGGAGCCATGTGTATCCTTTGTCTCAAGAGGAGAGAAAAGCTATGGAGACTTACATAGCCGAATCTTTGAGACAGGGATACATTCGGCCCTCCACTTCTCCCGCCTCCTCGAGCTTCTTTTTTGTGAAAAAGAAAGATGGAGGGTTGCGCCCGTGCATTGATTACCGTGGTCTCAATCAGATTACTGTGAAATACAGTTATCCACTCCGTCTGATTGCGACCATGACGGAGTCATTGCATGGAGCGCGGTTTTTCACAAAACTGGATCTCAGGAGCGCGTATAACTTGGTGCGCATTAGGGAGGTTGACGAATGGAAGACAGCGTTTAGTACCACGTCAGGTCATTTCGAATATCTCGTCATGCCATATGGGTTGATGAATGCTCCATCAGTCTTCCAATCCTTCGTAGATGACATTTTCAGGGATATGCAGGGACAAGGGGTGGTCGTGTACATTGATGACATTCTGGTGTACTCGTCTATCCGAGCATATAACCCTGGTGCGTCGTGTATTGAGGAGGCTGTTGGAGCACGACCTATATGTCAAGGCAGAGAAATGTCTGTTTTTCCAGGAGTCTGTCTCCTTTTTGGGTTATCGGTTGTCCGCGTCAGGGGTGAGAATGGAGGTGGATCGTTTGTCCGCTGTGCGTAATTGGCAACCCCCAACTACTGTAAAAGAGGTGCAGCAGTTTTTGGGCTTTGCGAATTACTACCGGAGGTTTATCCGGGGTTTTGGACAGGTGGCAGCTCCCATCACGTCCCTTCTGAAGGGGGGTCCGGTGCGCCTGCAGTGGTCAGCCGATGCGGACAGGGCCTTTAGGAGACTGAAGGACTTGTTTACGTCGGCTCCGGTGCTGGCGCATCCGGATCCCGCATTACCCTTTCAGGTCGACTTCCGATTGAACACGTGACTTCCGTCTCGCTTCCGCATTGTCTCCGTACTGTTGTTGCTGTGCTGTTTGTTGCTACTTGGCTACCTGCCAAACTATTCACGTTTTACTTTTAATAAACGTTTAATCAATCTCTGTGTTCAACAAATTTACCAACTTTTTAGTTTTGTCCTCACTCATCTTTTTTCGTTAAACTTTTTCATCCCGGACGTTTATCCCGAGACAGAAGAGTCATTTTCCTGTGCGTTTTAGCTGCCAACTTTACGTTATTTTCATTTTTTCCATCGCAACTTTTTTCCCTTATTCAACTTTTTCACTCCGGACGCTTTATCTGGACGTGGTTCATCAACATCTTCAACATCTCCAACAGCCGAAGCTAAGTAGTAACATTAACATGATGTCTTCTAATTGCAGTCGCTGTACTCATAATATACAGGAGAATTCTCGCCTTACGGCGAGAATAGCTGTGCTACAAGCCCAGCTTCAGACGCAATCGTTAGGCAAGGGCAATATCAGTGTAGGAAAGGAAGAAACAGCGTCTGTGCCACCAGTAAGTACAGACAGTAACGTTAGTATAAATCCCCCCGCACAGTCCCCGCAGCCGGACAACTTTCTCATGGCTTCTGGAGGGAAATACTGTTGGAATGCTCAACCGGTGTCGCTCATTCAGCCGACAGAAACCTTCAACCGGTTTTCCCCATTATGTAGCGAGTCGGAGTCTGAGTCTGAGTCTTCTCTAGTCTCTACTCCTCCCGTTACGGGGTCTGAGACTCCGAAGGCTCCCACCATTAGCTCTGACAAATTGAAAACCCTAGTCATTGGCGACTCCATTACCCGCAGTATTAGACTTAAAACGAATCACCCAGCGATCATACACTGTTTACCAGGAGGCAGGGCTACCGACGTTAAGGCTAATCTAAAGATGGTGCTGGCTAAAGCTAAAACTGGCGAGTGTAGAGAGTATAGAGATATTGTTATCCACGTCGGCACCAACGATGTTAGGATGAAACAGTCAGAGGTCACCAAGTGCAACATAGCTTCAGCGTGTAAATCAGCTAGAAAGATGTGTCGGCATCGAGTAATTGTCTCTGGCCCCCTCCCAGTTAGGGGAAGTGACGAGCTCTACAGCAGAGTCTCAGCACTTAATCGCTGGTTGAAAACTGTTTTCTGCCCCTCCCAAAAGATAACATTTGTGGATAATTGGCCCTCTTTCTGGGACTCACCCACAAACAGGATCAAGCCTGACCTGCTGAGGAGTGACGGACTCCATCCTAGCTGGAGGGGTGCTCTCCTCTTATCTACCAACATAGATAGGGCTCTAACTCCTCTAGCCCCACAGTGAAATAGGGTGCAGGCCAGGCAGCAGGCTGTTAGCCAACCTGCCAGCTTAGTGGAGTCTGCCAATAGCACAGTCAGTGTAGTCAGCTCAGCCATACCCATTGAGACTGTGTCTGTGCCTCGACCTAGGTTGGGCAAAACTAAACATGGCGGTGTTCACCCTAGCAATCTTATTAGGATAAAGACCTCCTCCATTCCTGCCATTATTGAAAGAGATTGTGATACCTCACATCTCAAAATAGGGTTACTTAATGTTAGATCCCTCACTTCAAAGGCAGTCATAGTCAATGAACTAATCACTGATCATAATCTTGATGTGATTGGCCTGACTGAAACATGGCTTAAGCCTGATGAATTTGCTGTGTTAAATGAGGCCTCACCTCCTGGTTACACTAGTGACCATATTCCCCGTGCATCCCGCAAAGGCGGAGGTGTTGCTAACATTTACGATAGCAAATTTCAATTTACAAAAAAAAAAATGGCGTTTTCATCTTTTGAGCTTCTAGTCATGAAATCTATGCAGCCTACTCAATCACTTTTTATAGCTACTGTTTACAGGCCTCCTGGGCCATATACAGCGTTCCTCTCTGAGTTTCCTGAATTCCTATCAGACCTTGTAGTCATAGCAGATCATATTCTAATTTTTGGTGATTTTAATATTCACATGGAGAAGTCCACAGACCCACTCCAAAAGTCTTTCGGAGCCATTATCGACTCAGTGGGTTTTGTCCAACATGTCTCTGGACCTACTCACTGCCACAGTCATACTCTGGACCTAGTTTTGTCCCATGGAATAAATGTTGTAGATCTTAATGTTTTTCCACAAAATCCTGGACTATCGGACCACCATTTTATTACGTTTGCAATCGCAACAAATAATCTGCTCAGACCCCAACCAAGGAGCATCAAAAGTCGTGCTATAAATTCTCAGACAACACAAAAATTCATTGATGCCCTTCCAGACTCCTTCTGCCTACCCAAGGACGTCAGAGGACAAAAATCAGTTAACCACTTAACTGAGGAACTCAATTTAACCTTGCGCAATACCCTAGATGCAGTTGCACCCCTAAAAACGAAAAACATTTGTCATAAGAAACTAGCTCCCTGGTATACAGAAAATACCCGAGCTTTGAAGCAAGCTTCCAGGAAATTGGAACGGAAATGGCGCCACACCAAACTGGAAGTCTTCCGACTAGCTTGGAAAGACAGTACCGTGCAGTACCGAAGAGCCCTCACTGCTGCTCGATCATCCTACTTTTCCAACTTAATCGAGGAAAATAAGAACAATCCAAAATTTCTTTTTGATACTGTTGCAAAGCTAACTAAAAAGCAGCATTCCCCAAGAGAGGATGGCTTTCACTTCAGCAGTGATAAATTCATGAACTTCTTTGAGGAAAAGATCATGACCATTAGAAAGCAAATTACGGACTCCTCTTTGAATCTGCGTATTCCTCCAGGGCTTAGCTGTCCTGGATCTGCACAGCTCTGCGAGGGCCTGGGATCGGGAGAGACACTTAAGTGTTTTAGTACTATATCTCTTGACACAATGATGAAAATAATCATGGCCTCTAAACCTTCAAGCTGCATACTGGATCCTATTCCTACTAAACTGCTGAAGGAGCTGCTTCCTGTGCTTGGCCCTCCTATGTTGAACATAATAAACAGCTCTCTATCCACCGGATGTGTACCAAACTCACTAAAAGTGGCAGTGATAAAGCCTCTCTTGAAAAAGCCAAACCTTGACCCGGAAAATATAAAAAACTATCGGCCTATATCGAATCTTCCATTCCTCTCAAAAATTTTAGAAAAAGCTGTTGCGCAGCAACTCACTGCCTTTCTGAAGACAAACAATGTATACGAAATGCTTCAGTCTGGTTTTAGACCCCATCATAGCACTGAGACTGCACTTGTGAAGGTGGTAAATGACCTTTTAATGGCGTCAGACCGAGGCTCTGCATCTGTCCTCGTGCTACTAGACCTTAGTGCTGCCTTTGACACCATCGATCACCACATTCTTTTGGAGAGACTGGAAACCCAAATTGGTCTACACGGACAAGTTCTGGCCTGGTTTAGATCCTACCTGTCGGAAAGATATCAGTTTGTCTCTGTGAATGGTCTGTCCTCCGACAAATCAACTGTACATTTCGGTGTTCCTCAAGGTTCCGTTTTAGGACCACTATTGTTTTCACTATATATTTTACCTCTTGGGGATGTTATTCGAAAACATAATGTTAACTTTCACTGCTATGCGGATGACACACAGCTGTACATTTCAATGAAGCATGGTGAAGCCCCAAAATTGCCCTCGCTAGAAGCCTGTGTTTCAGACATAAGGAAGTGGATGGCTGAAAACTTTTTACTTTTAAACTCGGACAAAACAGAGATGCTTGTTCTAGGTCCCAAGAAACAAAGAGATCTTCTGTTAAATCTGACAATTCATCTTGATGGTTGTAAAGTCGTCTCAAATAAAACTGTGAAGGACCTAGGCGTTACTCTTGACCCTGATCTCTCTTTTGACGAACATATCAAGACTGTTTCAAGGACAGCTTTTTTCCATCTACGTAACATTGCAAAAATCAGAAATTTTCTGTCCAAAAATGATGCAGAAAAATTAATCCATGCATTTGTTACTTCTAGGTTAGACTACTGCAATGCTCTATTTTCCGGCTACCCGGATAAAGCACTAAATAAACTTCAGTTAGTGCTAAATACGGCTGCTAGAATCCTGACTAGAACCAAGAAATTTGATCATATTACTCCAGTGCTAGCTTCCCTACACTGGCTTCCTGTTAAGGCAAGGGCTGATTTCAAGGTTTTACTGTTAACCTATAAAGCGTTACATGGGCTTGCTCCTACCTATCTTTCCGAGTTGGTCCTGCCGTACATACCAATACGTACGCTACGGTCACAAGACGCAGGCCTCCTAATTGTCCCTAGAATTTCTAAGCAAACAGCGGGAGGCAGGGCTTTCTCCTATAGATCTCCATTTTTATGGAACAGTCTGCCTACCCATGTGAGAGACGCAGACTCAGTCTCAACCTTTAAGTCTTTACTGAAGACTTATCTCTTCAGTAGGTCATATGATTGAGTGTAGTCTGGCCCAGGAGTGTGAAGGTGAACGGAAAGGCTGGAGCAACGAACAGCCCTTGCTGTCTCTGCCAGGCCGGTTCCCCTCTCCACTGGGGTTCTCTGCCTCTAACCCTGTTGCAGGGGCTGAGTCACTGGCTTGCTGGTGCTCTTTCATGCCGTCCCTGGGAGGGGTGCGTCACTTGAGTGGGTTGAGTTACTGACGTGATCTTCCTGTCTGGGTTGGCGCCCCCCCCTTGGTTTGTGCTGTGGTGGAGACCTCTGTGGGCTATACTCGGCCTTGTCTCAGGATTGTAAGTTGGTGGTTGGGGATATCCCTCTAGTGGTGCGGGGGCTGTGCTTTGGCGGAGTGGGTGGGGTTATATCCTTCCTGTTTGGCCCTGTCCGGGGGTTTCTTCGGATGGGGCCACAGTGTCTCCGGACCGCTCCTGTCTCAGCCTCCAGTATTTATGCTGCAGTAGTTTATGTGTCGGGGGGCTGGGGTTAGTTGGTTATACCTGGAGTACTTCTCCTGTCTTATCCAGTGTCCTGTGTGAATTTAAGTATGCTCTCTCTAATTCTCTCGTTCTCTCTTTCTCTCTGAGAACCTGAGCCCTAGGACCATACGTCAGGACTACCGGGCATGATGACACCTTGCTGTCCCCAGTCCGCCTGGCCTTGCTGCTATTCCAGTTTCAACTGTTCTGCCTGCGGCTACGAAACCCCTACCTGTCCCAGACCTGCTGTTTTCAACTCTTAATGATCGGCTATGAAAAGCCAACTGAGAGACCTGAGCCCTAGGACCATACGTCGGGACTACCGGCCGTGGTGACTCCTTGCTGTCCCCAGTCCGCCTGGCCTTGCTGCTATTCCAGTTTAAACTGTTCTGCCTGCGGTTATGGAACCCCTACCTGTCCCAGACCTGCTGTTTTCAAACTCTTAATGATCGGCTATGAAAAGCCAACTGAGATTTATTCCTGATTATTATTTGACCATGCTTGTCACTTATGAACATTTTTGAACATCTTGGCATGGTTCTGTTATAATCTCCACCCGGCACAGCCAGAAGAGGACTGGCCACCCCTCATAGCCTGGTTCCTCTCTAGGTTTCTTCCTAGGTTTTCGCCTTTCTAGGGAGTTTTTCCTAGCCACCGTGCTTCTACACCTGCATTACTAGCTGTTTGGGGTTTTAGGCTGGGTTTCTGTACAGCACTTCGAGATATTAGCTGATGTAAGAAGGGCTATATAAAATAAAATTGATTGAAATTGATTGATTGAGGTAGACGCGTCTGAGGCTGGTATAGGGGCCGTTCTCTCTCAACGGTCCGGCACGCCACCTAAACTCCGCCCCTGTGCTTTTTACTCAAAGAAGCTCAGCCCGGCGGAGCGTAACTATGACGTTGGGGACAGGGAGCTGTTAGCTGTAGTTCAAGCCCTTAAGGTGTGGAGGCATTGGCTTGAGGGGGCTCAACACCCTTTCCTCATTTTGACTGACCATCGGAACCTGGAGTACATCCGGGCAGCGAGGAGACTGAACCCTCGCCAGGCTCGATGGAGTATGTTTCTCACCAGGTTCGTATTTAAAATCACATACATCCCTGGGTCCCAGAATGGTAATGCGGATGCGCTGTCCCGGCGGTATGACACGGAGGAGAGGTCCGTTGAGCCCACTCCCATACTACCGGAGTCTTGCCTTGTGGCACCGGTGGTGTGGGAGGTCGATGCCGAAATCGAGCGAGCGTTGCGTACCGACCCCAGCCCTCCACAGTGTCCTGAGGGTCGGAAGTACGTTCCGCTCGAGATTCGGGATCGACTCATTTACTGGGCTCACACGTCACCCTCCTCTGGACATCCGGGTATCGGCCGGACGGTGCATTGCCTTAGCACTAAATACTGGTGGCCCACTTTGGCTAGGGATGTGAGGGTTTATATCTCCTCCTGCTCGGTGTGTGCCCAGTGTAAGGCGCCCCGACATCTACCCAGGGGTAAGTTACAACCCCTGCCCGTTCCACAACGACCATGGTCCCACCTATCGGTGGATTTTGTGACAGACCTTCCCCTCTCTCAGGGGAATACCACCATCCTGGTCGTTGTGGACCGGTTCTCTAAGGCCTGTCGTCTTCTCCCTATGTCGGGTCTTCCTACTGCCCTACAGACCGCTGAGGCCCTATTTACCCACGTCTTCCGGCATTACGGGGTACCCGAGGATATAGTGTCTGATCGAGGCCCCCAGTTTACCTCTCGTGTTTGGAGAGCGTTCATGGAGCGTTTGGGGGTCTCGGTTAGCCTTACCTCAGGGTACCACCCGGAGAGTAACGGGCAGGTAGAACGTGTCAACCAGGATGTGGGTAGGTTTCTGAGGTCGTATTGCCAGGACCGGCCGGAGGAGTGGGCACGGTACATTCCCTGGGCCGAGATGGCCCAGAACTCTCTCCGCCACTCCTCTACTAACCTAACCCCCTTCCAATGTGTGTTAGGTTACCAGCCGGTTCTGGCACCTTGGCAGCAGAGCCAGATCGAGGCCCCTGCGGTGGATGATTGGATGAGGCGCTCGGAAGAGACGTGGAACGCTGCCCACGTCCACCTGCAGCGGGCCGTCCTTCGTCACAAGGCGAGCGCCGATCTCCACCGCAGTGAGGGGCCGGTGTACGCACCCGGAGATCGAGTCTGGCTCTCTACCAGGAACCTACCCCTCCGCCTGCCCTGCCGGAAGCTGGGTCGGCGGTTTGTGGGGCCCTTTAAAGTCCTGAGAAGATTGAACGAGGTGTGTTATAGGTTACATCTACCTGTTGAGTATAAGAATATTAACCCCTCGTTCCATGTGTCTCTTCTCAGGCCGGTGGTAGCTGGTCCACTCCAGGACAATGAGATAGGGGAGACTCCTCCGCCCCCACTGGACATCGAGGGGGCTCCGGCGTACACCGTTCGGTCCATCTTGGACTCTAGACGCCGGATGGGGGGTCTCCAGTATCTCGTGGAGTGGGAGGGGTACGGCCCGGAGGAGCGGTGCTGGGTGCCGCGGAGGGACATCCTAGACCCATCTCTCCTGTCAGAGTTCCACCGGGACCATCCCGCGCGCCCTGCTCCGCGTCCTCCTGGTCGTCCCCGAGGCCGGGGTCGGCGCACGGCTGGAGCCGCGCGTCAAGGGGGGGGTACTGTCACGGTTTCGGCCGAGGCTGCTCCTCCTCCTGGTTCGGGCAGGCTTCGGCGGTCGTCGTCCCCGGAGTACTAGCTGCCACCGATCTATGTTTCATGTTCGTTTGGTTTTGTCTGGATGTTGTACACCTGTGTCTTGTTAGTCCTCGTTAGTGTCCTATTTAGTTCTCGTTGTGTGTGCTTGTCGTTGTGTGTGATTGCGCTTCTGTTTCGTGTTTGGAGCTACATTTTCCCTCCAGTGTTTTGGAGAGGTTATTTTTGCACATGTTTGTGCGCCGTTTGTTTTGTCGCCTGTGTGCGCCGTGTATTCGCCTTCGGGCTTATTGTGCTTCTGTCTTTGATATATATTGCACTAAAGCCTTTGGACTGAGCCTCTGCGTCCTGTGCATGATTCATACACCACACCCACCTTCAGCACGCCTTGACAGTCGACTTCCACAACAACTAAGAGCATTGAAGCATGAGGCTAAACTCTGCATGTTCTGATGTGAAGCACACCCTACACATGAACATATACTCTGTGAGTACAACGTCTTGCTTCTGTGGTTCATTCTGCCGGTCGTCGCAACGTCATATCGCTAAGTCTCAGTTTAATGCAACTTGTGTTTTGGAATGTTGAATATCACACTTTGGTTGTGTTTTTGGTACATTGAATGTCACACTTTGGTTGTGTTTTTGGAATGTTGAATGTCACACTTTTGTTGTTTTTCTGGAATGTTGAATGTCACACTTTTGTTGTGTTTTTGGAATGTTGAATATCCCACTTTTGTTGTGTTTTTGGAATGTTGAATGTCCCACTTTTGTTGTGTTTTTGGAATGTTGAATGTCAAACTTTTTATGTTTGTTGTTGTCACACACAAAAAATGAATACATGATTAATTGAATCAATGAATTGAAATAAATGATTAATTGAGCCATCACTGTTCAGCCTCAAGTTTACACAGTCAATACAGTGCGCTGTGGAATTGCTCCACATCCTGTCTAAATAAAAATAGTATCTTTGTTTCTGAACTTGGCCTTGTGGTTAAGGCCGCTGCCTTGGCACATGTACATTTTCCCTGCCTGCGTTGGTACGAGTCCTGGCACCTACCAGGCCTCCTCTGTACCTCCTTCTCTCCGTCTCCCCTTCATTTGATATGTATCTCTGTCTTTGAAAAACAATCAAATACTCTGTAAAATACAGAAGGAGAGTCCAATAACAGAATAGTGCCTAGCAGCTGTGCCTACAGTAAAAGCTAAATAACTTGATCACTTTCAATGTACTTCTGCTACATAACATTCACAAAACAGAAATATAGATGTGTCATTTCTCACTACTTATACAATAGTTTACAGAAACGTGAACACACACAAACATATTTACACAATGCAATTGATGTTATTCTCTATCTATTACTTAATTCTAAAACTACATCTGCATCACAGTCTGGATGTGAACAGTAAGCCACAAGCTGCTCTCCCTCTGAAAAAATGTAAATGACTCAGAGGGTATTGCAACCCAGTATCACAGATTATTGTGAAATAGACACAAATTGCTTATTGGAAATTTGTGACAAGCACACGAAAAAGTATATTTTTCATGTGCAGTACACGATTTTGTGTACAGTGCATTTCAATCACAGATAAAGGCAGTAGGTTACTTCAGACAGAAACGATAGGAGGGTGGATGGTGTAACGCGAACATCTAGAAACCCAAAGGTTATGTGTTCGAATCTCATCATGGATAATTTTAGCTAATTAGCTACTTTGCAACTACTTACTACCTTTGAGCTACAGTACCAGTCAAAAGTTTGGACACACCTACTCATTCCTGTTTTTTTTTTACTTGTTTTTTAAAAACTATTTTCAACATTGTAGAATAATAGTGAAAACATCAAAACTATGAAATAACACATATGGAATCATGTTGTAAACAAAAAAGTGTTAAACAAATCAAAATATATTTTATATTTGAGATTCTTCAAATAGCCACCCTTTGCGTTGATGACAGCTTTGCACACTCTTGGCATTCTCTCAACCAGCTTCATGAGGTAGTCACCTGAAATGCATTTCAATTAACAGGTGTGCGTTCTTAAAAGTTAATTTGTGGAATTTATTTCCTTCTTAATGCGTTTGAGCCAATCAGTTGTGTTGGGACAAGGTAGGGGGGGGGGGGTATACAGAAGATAGCCCTATTTGGTAAAAGACCAAGTCCATATTATGGCAAGAACAGCTCAAATAAGCAAAGAGAAACGACAGTCCATCATTACTTTAAGACATGAAGGTCAATCTATATGGAACATTTCAAGAACTTTGAACGTTTCTTCAAGTTCAGTCGCAAAAACTATCAAGCGCTGTCATGAAACTGGCTCTCATGAGGACCGCCACAGGAATAGAAGACCAAGAGTTACCTCTGCTGCAGAGGATAAGTTCATTAGAGGTACCAGCCTCAGAAATTGCAGCCCAAATAAATGCTTCACAGAGTTCAAGTCACAGACACATCTCAACATCAACTGTTCAGAGGAGACTGTGTGAATCAGGCCTTCATGGTCGAATTGCTGCAAAGAAACCATTACTAAAGGACACCAATAAGAAGAAGAGACTTGCTTGGGCCAAGAAACACGAGCAATGGACATTAGACCGGTGGAAATATGTCCTTTGCTCTGGAGTCCGAATTGTCTTTGTGAGACGCGGTGTGGGTGAACGGATGATCTCCGCATGTGTATTTCCCACCGTAAAGCATGGAGGAGGAGGTATTATGGTGTGGGGGTGCTTTGCTGGTGACACTGTCTGTGATTTATTTAGAATTCAAGATACACCTAACCAGCATGGCTACCACCGCATTCTGCAGCGATACACCATCCCATCTGGTTTGGGCTTAGTGGGACTATCATTTGTTTTTCAACAGGACAATGACCCAACACACCTCCAGGCTGTGTAAGGGCTATTTTACCAAGAAGGAGAGTGATGGAGTGCTGCATCAGATGACCTGATCTCCACAATCCCCCGACCTCAACCCAATTTAGATGGTTTGGGATGAGTCGGACCGCAGAGTGAAGGAAAAACAGCCAACAAGTGCTCAGAATATGTGGGAACTCCTTCAAGACTGTTGGAAAAGCATTCCAGGTGAAGCTGGTTGAGAGAATACCAAGAGTGTGCAAAGCTTCAAGACATGGCATTAAATAACAATGGTGCCTTGAGGCTTGTCCCATAGAATTGCATTGCATGGGGTGTCTTGAGACATCTTGAGCCACAAGACATGTCACAAAACATGTCTTCAAAATGTTTCTCGAGTCATCTTAAGATGTCTTAAGACATGTCTTCAGAACAGCCGTGTCTTAAGACGTCTCAAGACACAGGTGAATGCTGGGTATGTACAGTCTGCATGACAACTTATGTAACGTGTTACTACATGCTACATAAGAGTCTACGTTCCAGATGTTATAACAAGGTGTTATGTCATTTACTAAGCTCTGTGCCACATTATTACATTTAATGGAATGATGGGTGGCATAACCATGTCATATGCCGTTATAGAGTGTGCACAGAAACCTTAAAGGTCGACTTCCGGCCAAAACACAAAAATAACGTATTTAAACTGTACAACTGATCAATGCACCATCATACTAGGTCATTTAATGCTTAAAAACAAAACATTGATTAATAAGATACTTGAACACACAAGTGTCATTTCTTACTGAGCTCTACAGCTTCTGCCCAAAAACAAATCCTGTGAAATGATGTCAACACATACTGGAGGAGTTACTGTCTAGCTTCGCTAACAAACTAGCTACGTCGGTTGTGGCTCACAAGACCAGAATGACAGGTCGATGAACCACTAAAGGCACACTCCATTTCTGTTGGACCCCTTTTTTTGCTGTACATGCTTCCTTCTTTTTACTCTGTAATTTAGGTTAGTATTGTGGAGTAACTACAATGTTGTTGATCCATCGTCCGTTTTCTCCTATCATAGCCATTTAACTCTGTAGCTGTTTAAAAGTCACCACTGGCCTCTTGAGGAAATTCCTGAGCGGTTTCCTTCCTCTCCGGCAACTGAGTTAGGAAGGACGCCTGTATCTTTGTAGTGACAGGGTGTATACACCAGCCAAAGTGAAATTAATAACTTCACCATGCTAAAAGGGATATTTAATGTCAGCTTTTCTTTACCCATCTTCCAATAGGTGCCCTTCTTTGCAAGGTATTGGAAAACCTCCCTGGTCTTTGTGGTTGAATCTGTGTTTGAAATTCACTGCGTGACTGAGGGACGTTAAAGATTATTGTATGTTTGGGGTACAGAGATGAGGTAGTCATAAAAACATTATGTTAAACACTATTATTGCACACAGAGTCCATGCAATTTATTATGTGACTTGTTGAGCACATTTTTACTCCTGGATTGATTTAGGCTTGCCATAAAAAAGGATTGAATACTTATTGACTCAAGACATTTCAGCTTTTCATTTTTTATTAATTTGTACATTTTCAAAATACAAAATTCCACTTTGACGTTATGGATTGCTATGAATTGCAGCTTTAAATTACAGAGCATTTCTGTTAAAAACAATATTTTGGGGGAATAGAATAAACATTTTGTTGAAAACTGGATCCTTGATGGAGTAGTGTGGATCCCTGTTAGCCAACCAGGCCCTGTTGTGCATCTAAGGGTATATTGTAGATGAATAATATGACATTGTATTGTATTGTACCCTCTAAACTTCTTCCACAGATCCCTCGGTCAAATTTGTTTCATCTGTTTTTGCTAGCAATATTATTTTTCGATCTGGCCACGGACCCCAGTTTGGGAACCACTGATCTAAAGCACTGGACCCCTCTTAGCCTACTGATATATTTTTGAACATGTGCTGACATCTAGTGGTTAAATCTGACTTTTTAAAGATTCATATTTATTTATTTTTACAGTTTTCACATAGATTCAATCACAACACAGTTCAGTGGTGGATGTATCACATAGTTATTTTAAACTTACATTTCATCACGATAAAAGGTTCAAAGGTCAGGTAAATTCATAGTCAACAGATACATTGAAATAGCAAGGTATGTTTACATCATTCACACTTCTTACAGGTTCTTTCAAGGCTGCACATTCAACAGGTCAACAGGTCATCAGGTCAACAGGTCAGCAGGTCATCAAAAGGAGAAAAATCAAGAAGGCCGAGATACAAAAATGATCTTACAAAAAAGAGCTAGTTCAGGTTAATGCCTCATGAGCTTAGTGTTACTATCCCATCCCAACCCACAATATAAGATGGTTTACTCCATTGTTGGTAAACAATGTAATTGCAAACAAACACTGATTAAATATAGTTCAAACTATCATTTCATCTCATGGATGTTCAGTCTTTGCATCCAGAAGTCTATACATTTTAGTGGTTACATTTCTCGAGCCCTATTCCTCATTTGTTTACCAAACAAGTGACGGGGTGACCGCCATAGAGATCCTATTCAGGATCCTCATCAGGGTGGAGGATTGAGCTGCCTGCCTACCTGCCTGCCCTTGGAACTGACCAGCACCTCCGACCAGCACCTCTACTGACCATCTAGCTATGAGCTTCCAGATCCTCTAATGACCGCGACTGTCCATCTGCTGGAGGTTTCAGGAAACACTCAAATACACTTGATTTGGATGACCTAGCTACTGTTGTAGCCTATATTTCTTTTTAAATGACTTCTTGTTGTTTATTTTGCTTAACAAGCGCTTTGAGATTCTGTCTAATGAAAAGCACTATAAAAGTGTAATAAATTATTATTATTATTATTATTATTAAATAGAACAATATCCTATCGTTCTAATCCTAATGCTATGGTGACTGCTATGTTGTTTTATGATTCCTAGATCGCCCCTTTCAAGTCCCAAAGAAGAATGAAGTATAAGTTTATCATCTCTATGTAGCATGTTCCATAACTTGCTACATTTGCACACACTGTATATATATTTTCTGTTGTATTTTTGACTTTATGTTTTGTTTTACCCCATATGTAACTCTGTGTTGTTGTTTTTATCGCACTGCTTTGCTTTATCTTGGCCAGGTCGCAGTTGTAAATGAGAACTTGTTCTCAACTGGCTTACCTGGTTAAATAAAGGTGAAATAAAATAAAAAATAAAAAAAATGTTCCAACAATACAGGGCATGGTAACTAATACACTATATATACAAAAGTATATGGACACCCCTTCAAATTAGTGGATTCAGCTATTTCAGCAACACCGTGACAGGTGTATAAAATTGAGCACACAGCCATGCAATCTTCATAGACAAACATTGGCAGTAGAATGGCCTTACTGAAGAGCTCAGTGACTTTCAACGTGGCACCGTCATAGGATACCAACTTTCCAACGAGTCAGTTCGTCAAATGTTTTGCCGTACTAGATCTGCCCCAGTCAACTGTAAGTGCTGTTATTGTGAAATGGAAATATCTAGGAGCAACAACTGCTCAACTGTGGTTTGGCGGTTGCCAAGTTATTATTATTTGTACATATTACTTCAACTACCTCAACTAGCCGGTTCCCCCGCACATTGACTCTGCACCGGTACCCCCTTGTATATATAGCCTCCCTAATGTTATTTTATTTTACTTCTGCTCTTTTTTTCTCAACTCTTTTTTGTTGTTGTTTTATTTTACTTTTTTATTAAAAATAAATGCACTGTTGGTTAAGGGCTGTAAGTAAGCATTTCACTGTAATGTCTGCACCTGTTGTATTTGATATGATTTGATTATTTGATTATTGTCCACTGGGTGGTGCAACAGTCCCACAGTTTCTATGTAATGTTTTGAACTGTATGATGTCACCTCAGAGGTCCACCTGGTGGAGAGTGCTGTGGTTCTGGCCAGGAGAGTGCTGTGGTTCTGGCCAGGAGAGTGCTGTGGTTCTGGCCAGGAGAGTGCTGTGGTTCTGGCCAGGAGAGTGCTGTGGTTCTGGCCAGGAGAGTGCTGTGGTTCTGGCCAGGAGAGTGCTGTGGTTCTGGACAGGAGAGTGCTGTGGTTCTGGCCAGGAGAGTGCTGTGGTTCTGGCCTCTCTCCCTGGTGAAGTGTTCACTGAGTTGTAAACTCTTGGAACAATGTCCTGTTTGGAGATGAAACATTAGAACATTTATATTATTCAAATGATCGTTCTTTAAAACTATTGACTTATATAATGCATAGATTAATTAATGAAAGAGCAGGTACCTCTTCTAGTGAATGTTGTTCTTTAGGGATTTGTCATTTTCTGGCATGTATGATGTATCCAACACCAAGTACAGCAACTACTATAATAACACTACCCACAATGGTGATAACTGGTAACACTGAGGCTTTCCCATCCTCACCACTACCTGTTCACACACACAAACACACACACACACACACACACACACACACACACACACACACACACACACACACACACACAGATGAAGAAAGATGTTCATAAGATAATAGTTTCATACAGGCAGAATTATTCCAATCTTAACTAGAGAAGAATTACAATCATATGATATCAAACCTTTGGTCATATTTTATTTTTAATGCCGATGAATTTAACTTTTATTAATATTATATTATTAGTAGGTTATTAAACAGTGATAGAGGTATGCAGTGAAGGTGACGGCTAAATGGTACTTACAGTCCTCCATGGGTTGAGAGATGGTCTGTGTGCTGACGTGGTTGCTGGTGGTGCATTGGATAGTCCCGTTGCCATTGGAGATGATGATGTTGACCCCAGACAGAGACAGTAACTGTTGTGACCGTGTACACTGACCCCCGCCACAGACAGACAACATCCAGCCATCTTTAACTGAACAGTTCACTGTGACGTCACAGAGTCCCACACTTGTGTTGAAGAGAGACGTGACATCCATAACTGGTTTGGGAACATGATCTACAAGAACCAATGGAGTTGGGAAAGAGATCCATACATCTATGAGTGGTCTAGAGACTATAATTGTATTAAATATACAAAAAGACAACTACCAGCACAAAAACTTGATTAGGCCTACATGCATTATTGAACCTAATCAGACACATTAAATGTACGGCAAATTACCAGAACTGAAATCTTACAAAACTCACCCTGCACTGATAGTCTATATGTAGTAGTTGATTCATTCCATTTTTTCCGGTAGTTTGCCTTGTAAATTCCACTGTCTGTGTTCAACAGATTCTTAATGCACAGAGAATGGTTTGCGTTGTTATAGTCCACCTTCTCCTTGTATTTAGGAGAGATCTCTTTGACTCCAACTATTACATCACTGTTCCTCATCCATTTAAGTCCTTTGATCATCTCAGGAGGTTCTGGAACAGCCAGACATATTGAACCCCCCTTCAACCCATACTGGTCCACTGAAGGTTCCCCCCTGATTCCTAATGAGAGAGGACAAAGATCACATTTAGCATTTCACTGACAGTCATTTGACATTAATGTACACATTGAGTCAGTAAGTCATTTGCTGCCTAAACTCAAAACTTTTCCAATTCCCCGTGTTATGTGCACAAAGTATTATTTCTAGAGTAAATGTCCAAAATCAAAAGTGATTCCTCCACACAATATAATTAATATAATTAATAGGTTACCTGTGGTGATACCTAGCCATAGAAGAAGAAACCCAAGTATTTTCATATTTCTTTTGAAATTGAGAGACTAACTCTGCCTTCTTCTGTCAAAGTTGTCACCTAATGAGGCAATTTTAAACTCCTACTCAGTGGAAGTGGAAGTTTTTCACCAGATCTTTTCAGAAGGCTCCACCTCTACATGGGGCATAGATTTCATTGGATGGTGCCTACACTGCATAACGCCCTACAATTAATAATCCAATCATCAGCCTCGTGTGTCATGTAAAAAATCTTCCCAACCTGAAATAGTGCCCAATCGTATTGTATTGTGAACTGTTCCCAGTTCAATAATTCATTGCACGTTTTACACAGCGCGCGCAGGGTTAACTATGGGTGTATGGGTGGTCCTCTGTAGCTCAGCTGGTAGAGCACGGCGCTTGTAACGCCAAGGTAGTGGGTTCGATCCCCGGGACCACCCATACACAAAAAAAATAAAATATGTATGCGCGCATGACTGTAAGTCGCTTTGGATAAAAGCGTCTGCTAAATGGCATATTAAATTAAAAATTTAATTAAATTAACTAGTTGGTGGCTGAAGGTGGAGGAAAAACGATGTCTAACAGACAGCTGTGGGATAAGGAGACGTATACTTGGATGACGGAGGAGGAATGGAAGGAAAAAGAGCGGCAGAGGAGGTCTAAGAGAGAGAGGGAGGAAGATTGTAAGATTGAGTCGGGGGGAAAATGGCGGGGAAAAGCGAGAAGGTTTGGTAAAGAAGAATGGTAGGAAATGTAAGCAAAGTGAGCTGAAGACAGGAGGAGAAATGGAAGTGAATGAGGGTGAAGTATCGGAGGTGGTAGGTGTGGTGAAGTACTCGGAGCCAGAGGCTGGCACAGAGGGTCAGGATAAAAATGAGTCTGTGACAGTAGGAGTGACGTTTTTGGAAAAAGTGGACCCTTGCCTTTTGTGGTTTCAAGATGGGTGAAAAAAGCGTTGGATATAGTGGAATCGGTGAGGGTAACCAGAAGTTGTCTAGTGATAATTGTTTGTGTTTCTGTTGGTCAGAGGGAGAAGGAGCTCAGAGTTAAACAAATGGGGGAGAGTAGTAGATTTGTACCAGTACAGAGGGATAGGCCAACAAGTGATATATGTTTCAGTAAGATTGGATTTTTAGCGTTTATAGCAATGGTTATTAATTGTACTGCAGTGATGGAACGTAAGTCGAAGAAAATTGAGGTTGTGGTGGCAGCTGCAGAGAGGTATTTGGGTGTGCGAGACTTCACATCAGAAGAGTTACAGGGAGTGTTAAGTGGTGATGTCCCATCATTTCAGGTTGAGGGCATGAGGTAGGAATGAATATATTTAAATAGTGAAGAAGGGTGGTGTTAATTATTAATAATACTTTTGAATTTGTGAGTGTAGTGTTAGATCAGGGGTGTCAAACTCATTTTAGCTCAGGGGCCACATGGAGGAAAATCTATTCCCAAGTGGGCCGGACCGGAAAAATCATGGTATATATATAACTTAAAAACAACAACTTCAGATTGTTTTCTTTGTTTTAATACGATCAACATACAACATAAAGCTGGAGCCTGAGGACAGTGTCCAAAACCACAACATCACTATTAATCATAAAACACCTCAAGTTATTTGAAAGTTCTGAGGACAAAGAACACACAAACACACAATGCCTCAGTGATTCACAGAAGTATATCACAGATCACAGAACTATATCAGGGTGTCATTTCTCAGGCAGAAATGTAGATAAAAATAATGAAATCCTGTTCCCCAAACAAGTGCAAGAACCACAGAGTCAAGAATAGGTTAAATATACAAATCAATTAAAATCAATTAAAAACAATAGCACATCAACATAAAAACATATAAACATAAATCTGAAAGCGTTGCTCAAACTCCCGTAACAGTCCCGTTATTTTATCTTTGAACCGCTTCATGTCTGCCACATGTTGGGTCGCGCACACATTTTTCAGACAGGGGAAGTGAGCTGCATCACCACCGGCAAGTTGCGTCTCCCACAATGACAGCTTCAACTTGAAACAACGTATGCTGTCATAACACTGCGTGACAACTTTGTTGCGCCCTTGCAGCTGTTTGTTCAAGTTATTCAGGTGCTCTGTAACATCCACCATAAATGCAAGGTCCGGCATCCATTCTGCGGAATGAAATTCTAACACTGGTTTGTCCTTTTCTTCCATGAACTGTTCAATTTCTTCTCGTAAATCAAAGAAATGCCTCAGCACAGCACCTCGGCTTAACCATCTTACCTCAGTGTGGTATGGCAGGCCATAGATGTGGTCTTTCTCTCTGAGAAGGCTGTCAAACTGACGGTGATTCAGGCTTCTGGATCGGATGAAATTAACAGTTTGGATGACCACCTTCATGACGTTATCCATCTTTAATGACTTGCAACACAAAGCCTCCTGGTGCAAAATACAGTGAAAAGTCAAAAAACCACGTCCTCCATTTGCAGATTGCACTTTCTCTCTGAACTTTGTCACAACGCCTGCTTTTTTCCCGATCATTGAGGGCGCACCATCTGTAGCCAGGCTGACAGCGCGGGACCAGTCCACTCCGACCCTGTCCAGCGCGCCGACGAGTGCGGTAAAAATATCAGCTGCTGTCGTTGTATCTGTCATCGGCACCAACTCCACGAACTCCTCGGTGACGGTCAATGTGTCATCAACTCCGCGGATGAAAAAATGGCCAGTTGTGCAACATCTGTAATGTCCGTGCTTTCATCAATTGCAACCGAAAACGCAATAAATGACTTTACATTTTGCTTCAACTGGCTGTCCAAATCCACTGAAAGATCGGAAATCCTGTCTGCAACTGTGTTTCTTGTCAGGCTGATATTTGCAAAAGCCTGCCGCTTTTCAGGGCACACAATCTCCGCTGCCTTCATCATGCATGTTTTTACAAATTCACCCTCACTAAATGGTTTTGAAGCCACTGCGATTTCATTAGCAATGAGGTAGCTAGCTTTCACTGCAGCGTCACTGATGTCTCGGCTGTGAGTAAACACAGACTGCTGCTTCTTCAGACCCGCCAACAGTTCATTCACCTTCTCTCATCTCCGCTGTCCTTGAAAGTTGTCATATTTGTCGGCATGAAGACTCACATAGTGGCGACGAAGGTTATATTCTTTCAGCACTGCAACATGCTCTGAACACACCAAACATACAGCTTTCCCATTCAATTCCGTGATTAAATAGGATGACCATTTTTCTTGGAACACTCTGCACTCTGCGTCCACTTTTCTCTTTTTTGACAGAGACATATTGGGGCAATGAGGGTGCCAAAGCACATAATGTTAAAAGTAGAAGCCGTAATAAATATCGCGGGCAAAACAAAGTAGCTCATTGGCTGCACGTGCTTGACCTACTTGCTCTGCCCCGGTATAAACAGTTTGCTTGCTTAACACAATTGCTATTGCGCCATCAAGTGGACGCAATTGGAACAGCAGTTTATTTTATTTAAAAATTGCAGCGCATTTTTATACTTTACAAATAATATATATATATATATTTTTTTTTTATCATCTCGCGGGCCGGATTAAACCCGTTTGCGGGCCTGATCCGGCCCGCGGGCCGTACGTTTGACACCCCTGTGTTAGATGGTAGGGTATTTCTTTATTTTATTTTTCAAGCAAAATATAAGGGAGTTGTACTCCAGTCTAGTAGGTGGCGGTAATGCAACAAATTGGATGCCAACCGCCATTAAACCTAATTGAAGCACGCAACTCTTTTTGTGGATGGCTGAGCTCGTCTCTATTTTTACCCTCCTTTGGCGTGAACTTGAACAAACTGTTCAGCGTCGCTAGCAGCATACAGCAGCACGTTCGATTGTGCGTCAAGATTTCAGCATAGCGAATTTGTATGAATATTAAATGAGCAAAGCAAATTGTATGAATATTAAATGAGCAAATGGTGTAATCCATTCTCCATTTCATGAATTTATTCACACGTAAATAGTAATATGCTCTAAACCAGGGTTCTTCAATTCCGGTCCTGGAGGGCCGAAACACCTCTGTTTTTCATCCTCTCCTTCTAATCAGGGGCTAATTCAGACATGGGACACCAGGTGAGTGATATTAACTACCAGGTAGAAATGAAAAACAGAAGTGTTTCGGCCCTCCAGGACCGGAATTGAAGAACCCTGCTCTAAACCGCTCCGGGGACAAACAAACTCTGCTGCCTTGTTTACAATCGTCCACATGGCTGGGAGAACCTATTCAAGTAAAGTTAAGTAAATGCATTTCGAAAATGAAAAAAACCCCGATATATTATTAGCTAACTAGCTACAGTGCAGGCTAACTCAAATTAGCTGCTAACGTAACGTTAGCTAGCTAGCTATCTAGCCAACTTGACATACTGTATAGCTAGCTAGCTAAGTGAATTAAATACCACCAGCTACCTAACTTTATTAGCTAGCTATCTTGATTGTTGGTGAACACATAATTAACCAATTATATTTACTACGACATGATGTAATTATCATTGTAAAAAACAAACTCCAAATGCATTTGTAGGTAACGTTAGCTAGCTAACTGCCATGGAGGAGGGTGAACGGATAGCAGCCGCAACTGTCAAAGTGAGAGAGTAGGGTGTTCTGGATAGGGCAGGTACTTTTGTATAGTTCCAGTCCATAGAAGTGAGGACGGAGATAATAGTAACGTAATATTCAGTGCTGTGTAATTTGAGTATAATGAAGTCAGTTTCTTGTGAGGTTTTCTGTCCTCAGATACAGAGATCTGTGAAAGCTTGTCTGCAGATGAAGAGGTCCCAATGAAGAGCAGTGGTTCTCAGTCCTGGTCCTGGGGACTCAAAGGGGTGCACATTGTTGTTTTTTGCCTTAGTGCTACACAGCTGTTTTAAAATGATCAACTCATCATCAAGCTTCAAGTTATATTTATGTATTCATTTGTGATGCTATCCTTGATATGGTCCTGCTGTTGTCACATGCTACACATGCATCTATCTATCCAATGTTATCATGATTTGTTATTAGGGATATTATACTTTAGTAATCCACAATGACCTGGTAATGTAAAAGTCTAATAATGACATTATCTTCCATATTCCTACAGATACCTTGTAACTGGAGATTCCTTTAAAACGATTGCCTACAGTTACTGCAAGGTTGGGTGACCAGGGCCATCTGGGACTGCCTCCTGGGTGGAATTCAGGCGTGTGAAGGCTACCTGTGTCCTGCATAACTTCATGGACCAGGAGGGAACCTGCAGCTCGCCGCCATGTGCCAGAGGAGAAGTCTGCTGCTCTGCAGGATGTTTCAAGGATGGGGGCCAACAACGCAGCGCGGGAGGTAATCCGTGTGCGGGAGATCTTTCCCTCCTACTTCTTTCGAAGAGGGTGCAGTTCCCTGACAACACCATAGACTACACTATGCACAACCAAAGGCTCTTTTAAGAGCCATCCACATGGCAATAAGAGTATTCTTCCATTTACTTAGCTATGTCAACTGTAGTTATTCAATTCCCAGTTTCTTTCCCTTTGATTTCTACTTCTCAGGTGAGGATGCTGTTCAGGTAAGGGTGATATAACCCACACACTCGTGTATCAATCTGGTTGATGGATTGTCATGTGCAGTAAGCAGGCTCAGGTGTATAACTGTGGCTCCTTCCACCTTCAAAGAATAGGCAAGAGGACCAACCATGGCGAATAGTAAGACACTTCATTATTTCTATTTATATAACTACGCTATATTGTTTGTCCTCGTGTGTCTGCATGTTTTTCAGTATAAAGTACTCTGCAGCCACTTAGTGTGGACACCAGGTGAGGCACAGAGATTCCTGTTGAACACTGTCTCTTTAACTACCTTATTTTCTCCATAACAGTCTCTCTCCTTCACTTCATCCGTCTTCTCCCTAAATCCTCTAGGTTATATCAGCTGTGTCGGTGAACCCCTCCCGCATCTGAACTGGCTACATATAGGGCACAGCATGATCAGAGGTGAGAGGTCACTTGTTCGGGTCAACAGGAAGTATTATTAAAGAGATGCTTTACATTGAAATACAGATAGAGATGTAGTAGTCCCAGAGTTAATGATTCAGGGTGAATTTTGCATTTCACCTCCTGATGATTATGATGACGGACAGTGTTAGAATAAAGGAACACAAGGCTTAATCATGCTGTCTCTCGTCTGCAGGTGTGTTTTGATGTGAAAGAGGATGCCAACCCCCAGTCCTGTCATCGCCACCTCAACCGCTCTTGGGCCAACTGGGGGTCCAAGGCTGGTTAAGAGACATTTATTTAATTGTGATGAATTGAGAGAATATTAAGTTTAGTAGCACTGTAATTCATTAATCATATGCTGTCTTCCCTGCTCCTCCATTCTTACCGCTTTCCCTTTCTGTCTTTTACACTCGTTCTCACACCAATCTACCCACCTCCTCTTTCTTCCTCTGTTTTTATAATGCACACCAGATGTGCACTGAAGTACAGATTGAACCATAGTCCCCGTGCCCAAGAACTCTAAGATAACCTGCCTAAATGACTACCGACCCGTAGCACTGACGTCTGTAGCCATGAAGTGCTTTGAAAGACTGGTCATGGCTCACATCAACAGCATAATCCCAGAAACCCTAGACCCACTCCAATTTGCATACCGCCCCAACAGATCCACAGATGATGCAATCTCTATCGCACTCCACACTGCCCTTTCCCACCTGGACAAGAGGAACACCTACGTGAGAATAATGCTATTCATTGACTACAGCTCAGCATTCAACACCATAGTGCCCTCTAAGCTCATCACTAAGCTAAGGACCCTGGGACTAAACACCTCCCTCTGCAACTGGATCCTGGACTTCCTGACGGGCCGCCCCCAGGTGGTAAGGGTAGGTAACAACACATCTGCCACACTGATCCTCAACACGGGGGCCCCTCAGGGGTGCGTGCTCAGTCCCCTCCTGTACTCTCTGTTCACCCATGACTGCATGGCCAGGCACGACTCCAACATCATCATTAAGTTTGCCGACGACACAACAGTGGTAGGCCTGATCACCGACAACGATGAGACAGCCTATAGGGAGGAGGTCAGAGATCTGGCCGTGTGGTGCCAGGACAACAACCTCTCCCTCAACGTGACCAAGACAAAGGAGATGATTGTGGACTACAGGAAAAAAAAGAGGACTGAGCACGCCCCCATTCTCATCGACGGGGCTGTAGTGGAACAGGTTGAGAGCTTCAAGTTCCTTGGTGTCCACATCACCAACGAACTATCATGGTCCAAACACACCAAGACAGTCGTGAAGAGGGCACGACAAAGCCTATTCCCCCTCAGGAGACTAAAAAGATTTGGCATGGGTCCTCAGATCCTCAAAAAATTCTACAGCTGCACCATCGAGAGCATCCTGACTGGTTGCATCACCGCCTGGTATGGCAACTGCTTGGCCTCTGACCGCAAGGCACTACAGAGGGTAGTGCGTACGGCCCAGTACATCACTGGGGCAAAGCTCCCTGCCATCCAGGACCTCTATACCAGGCGGTGTCAGAGGAAGGCCCTCAAAATTGTCAAAGACTCCAGCCACCCTAGTCATAGACTGTTCTCTCTGCTACCGCACGGCAAGCGGTAACGGAGTGCCAAGTCTAGGTCCAAAAGACTTCTAAACAGCTTCTACCCCCAAGCCATAAGACTCCTGAACAGCTAATCATGGCTACCCGGACTATTTGCACTGCCCCCCCACCCCATCCTTTTTACGCTGCTGCTACTCTGTTAAGTATTTATGCATAGTCACTTTAACTCTACCCACATGTACATATTACCTCAACTACCTCAACTAGCCGGTGCCCCCGCACATTGACTATGCAACGGTACCCCCCTGTATATATAGCCTCCCTACTGTCACTTTATTTTACTGTATATATAGCCTCCCTACTGTCACTTTATTTTACTTCTGCTCTTTTTTTCTCAACACTTTTTTGTTGTTTTATTCTTACTTTTTTGTTTAAAATAAATGCACTGTTGGTTAAGGGCTGTAAGTAAGCATTTCACTGTAATGTCTGCACCTGTTGTATTCGGCGCATGTGACCAATACAATTTGATTTGATTTGAACTTGTATTTAAATTATAATATTACAATTATAATATTTATAATGCATGTATTATATATTTATAACACTTGGATAATTAACTTCTATCAATAAAGCGGTTCACATTCTCTACTGGTTGAAAATAAGTCTCATTTGATGAAATACTACACATATCCTGTGTCCTCAGATCAATGCAGATGAAGGAAATTAGATATTGAGATAAACCGGTTTTAGAGTATTTACATGATGCATAAGAAGTGTAGTGTACTGTTTTTCTAAATTCTGTTTCTGTATATATGAATTACAAATCAGCCTTTTAAACTAGTTAAATCATGTTTCTAGTCTATTGCATAGTTGCACCATCGAGAGCATCCTGACTGGTTGCATCACCGCCTGGTATGGCAACTGCTTGGCCTCCGACCGCAAGGCACTACAGAGGGTAGTGCGTACGGTCCAGTACATCACTGGGGCCAAGCTTCCTGCCATCCAGGACCTCTATACCAGGCGGTGTCAGAGGAAGGCCCTCAAAATTGTCAAAGACTCCAGCCACCCTAGTAATAGACTGTTCTCTCTGCTACCGCACGGCAAGCGGTACCGGAGTGCCAAGTCTAGGTCCAAAATACTTCTCAACAGCTTCTACCCCCAAGCCATAAGACTCCTGAACAGCTAATCATGGCTACCCGGACTATTTGCACTGCCCCCCACCCCCACCCCATATTTTTACGCTGCTGCTACTCTGTTAATTATTTATGCAGTCACTTTAACTCTACCTACATGTACATATTACTTCAACTACCTCCACTAGCCGGTGCCCCCGCACATTGACTCTGCACCGGTACCCCCTGTATATATAGCCTCCCTACTGTTATTTTATTGTACTTCTGCTCTTTTTTTCTCAACACTTTTTTGTTTTATTTTACTTTTTTATAAAAAAATAAATGCACTGTTGGTTAAGGGCTCAAAGTAAGCATTTCACTGTAATGTCTGCACCTGTTGTATTTGGCGCATGTGGCCAATAACATTTGATTTGATTTAACCATTGATGTCCCAGGACCAGGATTGGTAAACATTTTACATTTTAGTCATTTAGCAGACACTCTTATCCAGAGCGACTTACAGTTAGTGAGTGCATACATTTTCATACTGGCCCCCCGTGGGAAACGAACCCACAACCCTGGCGTTGCAAGCGCCATGCTCTACCAACTGAGCTACACGGGGCCCACAGTAAACACTGTTGAAGTGTATAATTGTAACACATACATGCAGACACAGCATCATTCAAAAGACTGGAGTTTGATACTCCTGGTATTGGATATGACTAAATGTCTCACAGACATTCATACCTGAACTGCACCTTTATTTGCCAAGGTAGAGTACATGATCAGTGAATATATTCAATGTACAGGCTACAATGTGGGGATCTCATGCATGGTAATAACTACATGTATATACAACTTGCATCCTTGGCACAAAGTTATATTATATTCTACTCAATCCATAGGCTTCATTAATGTCATTCAGACTGTTTTGAAGTTGATACAACCGGCTATGATAGCTGAGGTTCATAGCTAGGTTCTGAACTAATATTTATACCAAACGTTTTAGGGTCCATACACAGATCGGCTACATAGCTAGCTACACATCCATAGCCATACAGGTATTTTTTATCCTCCACTGCATAATAAGCAGTGGAGAATAAAACAACACTAATTACAATTTCATACTCATGTCCCAACGCCCATAAAGCTAGCTAGCTGGCTAATGTTAGCTAGTCAGCTAGCTTTCTAAATAAAGATTTTCATAAATTAACTTTGACAAAAAAATATGCATAATCGTTTGTCTCTACATTAACAAACATACAGTGGCGGCTGGCCGATAGAGGGCGCTAGGGCGCCGCCCCCTTAAATAAAATTATTTAAAAAAATAAAATAAAATAAAAATAATAATAATAATAATAATAATAATAAAAACATCAGTATGTCAATATTTGTGTGTTTGAAATATGGAATGCACACAGTAATATGTGTAAGATATGATAGAAAATCATATTCGCAACCTTTCCTCTGCCTGTCAAACGCCTCGTCAGCTCTGGGCGATACAGAAAGTGCCCCGAGGAGGCGGGTCTACGTAGCAGTTAAGCCAATTGCTAATTTAAGATATGAATGTATGACATAAAATGTAGCTAATCAGCGATTTTAATTCGGATCCAAGGAGGGCGATTATTTTATCGCCCCAAGCTCGCCCCTGATAAAATAAGGACCGGGCTCCAGTGGCGCCATTTTTACTAGACGACAATGGCGAACGCAAACGTTACTCCTCCAAGACCCAACCCTAACTCGGTGAAATCTCTCCTCCAAGATCCGTTTGAGAGGAGAACTTTGTCAGAGAAAGTTCGGGTGAAAGAGCTGGGCCCAGATCAACCTGACCTCTCAATCAGACAGCAGGCTAGCGAGAAAGGGAAGCAGTATATGCGCGGCTTCTCCCGTAGCTGGTACACCAGGAAGGCTTGGCTAGCTGGGTGCACTGATGCTAATGCTTTATTTTGCTTTCCGTGCTTGCTTTTTAAAACGACGGGGTCAGATTCAGCATGGACAGGTACCGGAGTGAGGGATATGAAGCACCTGTCAGAGAAGGTAAAGAAACATGAGAACACCAGGGCACACATGGACAACTCTGTAAAGCTAGCTGTATTAGGAAGGGTGAACATTGCTACGCAGCTGGATGACGGCCACAGGATTGCGGTGAGGAAACACAATGAGGAGGTGGATAAAAACAGGCACATTCTATCCAAAATTATCGATTGTGTGAAGTTCTGTGGGGCTTTTGAGTTGGCCTTGCGTGGGCACGAGGAGACTGACTCCTCGGACAACCCCGGCATTTTCCGGGGCTTAGTGGATTTTGTTGCCTCCCTCGACAGTGTGCTGGAGGAGCACCTGAAGACAGCTACCGTTTTTAAGGGCACGTCAAAGACGATACAGAACGAGCTGTTGGAATGTATGCTGTCAGTGCTTAAGGATTACATCCTGGAGGAAGTAAAGACTAAAGAGTGCTGATTTTATCGCCATTCAAGCTGACGAGACGACTGACGTTTCCACCCACTAACGTGTTTCCAGACCATCAGAGACTCTGGGAACTTTGATGCCCCGACTGTCAGAGAGGCGGGGGGCTTTGTGAGGATGCTCGAAGACGAGGCTTTCTGTTTTTTCCTGGCACTGTTCCACAAGATCATGCCAAATGTGGACATGCTTTTCAGCCAGCTGCAGAAGAGGAACATCGACCCTGTCTTCATCAGGTAAATAACTATATTTACTATTGGCTGATAAAGATGTTGTTAGAAAGATGAATAGTTCACTTACAACAGTTTAAAAGCCTAAATGTGTCTGGTCATCAAAGTGAGTGATTATCATAGAGCCGTCACAATTATATTTGTTTTAGTATTTTAAAAGGAAAGAGAAGACATTTACATTACATTTTAGTCATTTAGCAGACGCTCTTATCCAGAGCGACTTACAGTTAAGAGTGCATACATTTTTTCATACTGGCCCCCCGTGGGAAACGAACCCACAACCCTGGCGTTGCAAGCGCCATGCTCTACCAACTGAGCTACACGGGACCACATTAGTTTTGGCAAGATCTGAAAAAAGAAGTTGGTGGAGTGCAACCCTCAAACATTGAAGAATTACAGCAGTTTGCTGCTGAAGAATGGGCCAAATTGCCAGCAGAAAAGGTGCAGCAAGCTCATTGATGTCTACAATAAGCATATGTTGGCAGCTATCTTGGCCAAAAGCTGTGCAACCAAGTACTAGCTCCAGGGTGCCAATAATTTAGTCCATGACATTTGTCTATATTTTCTAAATTACAATTGTAAACTTAAGTTTACAGAAATATAATTAAAGGTGTGGAGACCCATTTTTTCCTCTCAAATTTCAACTGATTTTAGAAGAAATAGGGAATTATTTAAGAAAAGCCCAAGGGTGCCAATATATTTGGACACAACTGTATGCCTTCAGTCTAATTGGAATGTATGGCAGTAGAGTTGTTTGTATTTCTCCCTAACCAAAATGGCTGCCATTAGGATACCATTCAGGATTTTTTTTCACCTGTGTTACCACGACAATCACGCCAAATGAGCATTGCATTTGTGTGCTCCTTCAGTGTGAATGCGCAAATTTGATATGGGTCACATGTAAAACTGATACATAATTGATACAGATTTACGGTATGTTGCCTATATATTACTATATACCGGTATTGATGCACAGACCAGTTTGGGTTTTTACTTTACCTTCTATAACGGTATTTCAATGTTTGGTTTGTTAAATGTGGTAATGCCACTCCGCCATGTGTAACGTCCGTTTTTCTAGTTTACTCCGCAATTTGGGTCGTCTCTCTCCCTCTCTCACCAAGTACCACCCCGTCACTCAAGGAGCGCAGTTGTTGTTACTCGACCACGAGAACAAGTGTTTGTCCAAAAAGACACAATCAGACGTTGATAATAATGCAGGAAAGTACTACACAGTTTGTAATAATTATTCAGGTGTCCACCAGGTCAATTTCTAGAAGAGGCCTAGTTGTTATTGAAGATTAACTTTATTGCTAAGTGCACAGCAGAACAAAATTATGTTGCATCCCTCTCACAAATGTAATAGAAAAAGGCTTTAAAACGTAATAACATCAGTTAATTATGTACATCACAGGTTAAAAGCAGTTACTAGACATAGTTTGTGTGTATATACACACTATCTGTCTGTCTGTCTGTCTGTCTATATATATATATATTTATATATATATATATATAAGTCACTGGTTGTGTGTTGAGGGGGAATTACAGTGAGTTAAGAAGTCTGATTGCAAGTTATCAAATTAAACTTTATTTTTTGGACCCAGGGCCTCAATTCCCTCTTTGTGTGGGGACAGCGCATCTGACGAGCAGCAACAGCCCATCAAGCGACGGAGGATGCTGGGACCAGGAGAACAACAGAGGTTGGCTATAGAGGTAAGTTGTGATGTAATTGTCAGTGTTTCCCCATATAACTTTTTTCAGGCCTGGTAGTATGTAGCCAAAACCCTGAACAATCAGCACCTTGGTAATCATATACTTGAGTTGGACATAGGCATGTGTCAGTCAGGATCACTTGCATCAAAATAGCTTAATTGCAAATTAAAGCTGATGATGTATCTTTTACAGGTATGTGATACCATCCTGAGTCATGCCAAAGAGAGGTTCTCCTTCACCCAGCACCTCATCAGCGCAACACTATTGCACGGAGAGTTGTTCCCACAACACAGTGTGAAGTTCCCCGATACAGCGCTTGAAACAACCGTGGAGGCGTACCCCATGTTGAACAAGGCCAAGCTCAAAACCGAACTGTCCCTCATCTATGAGAACAGTGAGTTCAAGGCTTGTAGTGGTGCAGTGCCCCTGTACCAGTTCTTCATGGAGAACAACCTTCAGAGCACTTTCACAGAGACTGCCAGCCTCCTCAAGATCCTCATCACCACACCCATGACAACTGCTGAGTCAGAAAGGTGCTTCTCTACACTGAAAAGGATCAAGACCTTCCTGAGAAACAGCATGACACAGGATCGCCTGAACGCTCTGGCCATGCTCTCCATGGAGAAGAAACTTGTCAGGGACATTCCTGACTTTAATCAAAGGGTCATTGAGAGGTTTGCCACTCAGAAGGACAGACGGGCAAAATTCCTGTACAAATAAGATGACAGACACACACACACAGAGCAGCTCTGGCCGCATGTTTCTTTGTATATAGTTGACCTTAGCATAAAAAATCCAGTTATATATGGTACTCTAGAAAGTCTTAATAGTGTCTTTGCTAATATTACTGTATATATGTTGTTTTGTATCAATTAATTGTTGCAGTTCTGGAGCACATTAACAATTAGTCACATTTAGTATGATCATAAAATACTGTATGCTATTCTTCCAGTCAAAGGTTTGAGTTCATCCACTTGATATCCATTTCTATATTATACATCCTTTTATACAGTGTAAGATTTCCTATAAACTTTATAATAATTTCATGTTATTGTCCACTTTCCACTCTGTTCTGACAGCATGCCTGTTGCGTTGCCTGTTTACTACCAATGGTAAAAAGTTCACTTTAAATGCAAATGAAAGGCTTGGGTTTGTGTAATATGTTTTTGTGTAAGAATGCCTCAACTTTTTAATATTGGCATTAAATAATTACTGAATGTTTCACTGAGCACTGCTGTCCTGCAGTTTGTGTTAAAATATATCGCGATGGTTACAGGAAAAAAAAAGTATGGCACAGCCCCACCGAGAATATTTTTCACCAGCCGCCACTGCAAACATATTCCTCTCAACTGTAAATTTTTTCACCGCCTCCCACGCCACGTTCGCGCCGCCCAACGGTCCCCGCCCTCTCCGCTTATCACCGCTTTCCTTCCAATGAAAATTAATGGGAAGCGGTGTTTCACCGCGAGGCACCGCGTAGTGTACATGAGGCATATAGCTTACTGTTCTGACTTTGTGATGCACATGTAGCCTATAGCCTGTTTTAGAGAAATGTAATAATCGAATATTGTAAGAGCTTTCATTGTCTGCTTATATGTCCCCTTTTTTATCCTATGGTTCTGACTTGGTGTACAGGAAGAACACTAAGAACAGCCCATGTTCTGAATTCTGTCGCTGTACATTTCAAAAGTGCTAAACAAATAGTAATATTGACTTCCTCCATCCTACCTCGCTCATTAATGTCTTAATTGAAATTACGGATTGCCTCTTATCAGCTTGTCATCCCCTTATGCCATAGTTTGTACATCTCAATTATCAGTAGAAACCACATTTGTTTAAGAAAGTCAGCCATATCAGCTATGTTTTTTCAAAGGCAATAAATGAGGCTGCCAGACAAGGCTCCGCTGATAGCCAGGTGTAGCAGTGGTAAGGTGTTGGGACTGCTGTAGGGACAGCTTTAAGTAGACCCTAACAGTTTGTGGGCACCGCTTGTCACCGTTATAGTGCAATTAATGTATTGTTTAGTGTTGTGTTGTGTAGTGGCTTTGCTGGCATGCATCCCACTTTTTTTGTTGGTTGCCCCACCACGATTTACATGCTAAAATCGCCACTGCATAGGTGGTAAATTAATCGCACAAAGTCAAAGAACTACGAATCCTATATGGCCTATTTCACCTCGCGCTGCGACGCTGCCTGTCTGGGGGCTGTGCGCGCACAGCATAAAAGTTGGTCTAATTTACTTGAAAATAAAGTCTACTGAAGTGAGACTTTGTCCGTGGATATTTAGAATGTTTTGTTCACAAGCTAGGTTGTTTTTCTATGTTCAACTGCTAGGGAAGAGAAGACAACGCCTCTATAGTAGAGGCTCTATGAGTCAGACTCAATCGGCAGTGACCGCAGTCGCGCTACCATGGTAACCTCCCAGCACTTGAAGGGGCAGGTGGACAATTTTGGGTTTCGGCAGTGACTGCAGTCACGCTACCATGGTAACCTCCCAGCACTTGAAGGGGCAGGTGGACAATTTTGGGTTGGGCCAATTGTGCGGCCGACAGAGCCTGGATCTCTAGTGGCACAGTTAGCACTGCGTTGCAGTGCCTTAGACCACTGCGCCACTCAGAAGTACACATCATAAGTTTTTTTGTTTGTTGTTGGGGTAATTTTAGCAGGGAAAAACATTTTGCCAGGAAACATTTTTTAGTGGCTGGTAGATTTGAAAAATGTTGAGCCTCACATTTTTTGTTGCTCCACCCCACCTGACCTGAATGACGAAGAAACCACTGCTTACATCACACACACACACACACACACACACACACACACACACACACACACACACACACACACACACACACGACTGCAGTCGCGCTACCATGGTAACCTCCACTGTCCTGTAGGTTTTCAGTCCAATCCTAATTTCGCATATCTGATTTAGCTAGTTAAGGTCTTGTTGAGCAGCTAATAAGTAGAATCCGGTGTGTTAAATTAGGGTTGGACTGAAAACCCACAGGATGGTAGATCTCCAGGAAGAGGGTTGGGCAGCCCTGGTGTAAACCATAGAGGAGATTGGATACCTCAGAGATAATACACTCTGGACGTGAGTCACCTGCTGGCTAAACATGGTATCTAGCAGAGCTATCAGACCCTCCTGGGGACAACCCACACGGCAACACAACCCACACAGCAAAGACTCTTAGATATTAGCTCATAGAACAAACATTATTCTCTATCAATGACCTTCTTCTATATCTGTATCAGACTCAGGATGTGACCCAGGTAAACGGATAAAATGGGGATTTCTACTATTTCCAACTGCATTGTGTTCCAAAAGTGTGCAACTGGTTATTGATATGGATATAAAGTGACGAGAATCTTAAAAAGCTATTCAACAGGTCATCAGGTCAACAGGTCATCAAAGGAGAAAAATCAAGAAGGCCGAGATACAAAAATGATCTTACAAAAAAGCGCAAGTTCAGGTTGATGCCTCGTGAGCTCAATGTAACTGCCGTACCCCATCACAACCCAAAATATCAGCTGCTTTACTCCATTGTTGGTAAACAATGTAATTGCAAACAAACATGGTTAAACATGGTTAAAACTATCATGTTGATATCATGGATGGTCAGTCTTTCCATCCATAGCTCAGCCTATACATTTGAGAGTAGTTACATTTCTCCAGCCCTATTCCTCAATTGTTTACCAAAACAAGTGACGGGTGACCGCCATAGAGATCCTATTAAATAGAACAATATCCTATCGTTCTAATTGCTAATGCTATGGTGACCATTTTCTTGTTTTATGAATCCTAGATTGCCCCTTTCAAGTACCACAGAAGAATGAAGTATAAGCAGTGGCGGCTGGTGAAAAATATTCTCGGTGGGGCTGTGCCATACTTTTTTTTTCCTGTAACCATCGCGATATATTTTAACACAAACTGCAGGACAGCAGTGCTCAGTGAAACATTCAGTAATTATTTAATGCCAATATTAAAAAGTTGAGGCATTCTTACACAAAAACATATTACACAAACCCAAGCCTTTCATTTGCATTTAAAGTGAACTTTTTACCATTGGTAGTAAACAGGCAACGCAACAGGCATGCTGTCAGAACAGAGTGGAAAGTGGACAATAACATGAAATTATTATAAAGTTTATAGGAAATCTTACACTGTATAAAAGGATGTATAATATAGAAATGGATATCAAGTGGATGAACTCAAACCTTTGACTGGAAGAATAGCATACAGTATTTTATGATCATACTAAATGTGACTAATTGTTAATGTGCTCCAGAACTGCAACAATTAATTGATACAAAACAACATATATACAGTAATATTAGCAAAGACACTATTAAGACTTTCTAGAGTACCATATATAACTGGATTTTTTATGCTAAGGTCAACTATATACAAAGAAACATGCGGCCAGAGCTGCTCTGTGTGTGTGTGTCTGTCATCTTATTTGTACAGGAATTTTGCCCGTCTGTCCTTCTGAGTGGCAAACCTCTCAATGACCCTTTGATTAAAGTCAGGAATGTCCCTGACAAGTTTCTTCTCCATGGAGAGCATGGCCAGAGCGTTCAGGCGATCCTGTGTCATGCTGTTTCTCAGGAAGGTCTTGATCCTTTTCAGTGTAGAGAAGCACCTTTCTGACTCAGCAGTTGTCATGGGTGTGGTGATGAGGATCTTGAGGAGGCTGGCAGTCTCTGTGAAAGTGCTCTGAAGGTTGTTCTCCATGAAGAACTGGTACAGGGGCACTGCACCACTACAAGCCTTGAACTCACTGTTCTCATAGATGAGGGACAGTTCGGTTTTGAGCTTGGCCTTGTTCAACATGGGGTACGCCTCCACGGTTGTTTCAAGCGCTGTATCGGGGAACTTCACACTGTGTTGTGGGAACAACTCTCCGTGCAATAGTGTTGCGCTGATGAGGTGCTGGGTGAAGGAGAACCTCTCTTTGGCATGACTCAGGATGGTATCACATACCTGTAAAAGATACATCATCAGCTTTAATTTGCAATTAAGCTATTTTGATGCAAGTGATCCTGACTGACACATGCCTATGTCCAACTCAAGTATATGATTACCAAGGTGCTGATTGTTCAGGGTTTTGGCTACATACTACCAGGCCTGAAAAAAGTTATATGGGGAAACACTGACAATTACATCACAACTTACCTCTATAGCCAACCTCTGTTGTTCTCCTGGTCCCAGCATCCTCCGTCGCTTGATGGGCTGTTGCTGCTCGTCAGATGCGCTGTCCCCACACAAAGAGGGAATTGAGGCCCTGGGTCCAAAAAATAAAGTTTAATTTGATAACTTGCAATCAGACTTCTTAACTCACTGTAATTCCCCCTCAACACACAACCAGTGACTTATATATATATATATATATATATATATATATATATATATATAGACAGACAGACAGACAGACAGATAGTGTGTATATACACACAAACTATGTCTAGTAACTGCTTTTAACCTGTGATGTACATAATTAACTGATGTTATTACGTTTTAAAGCCTTTTTCTATTACATTTGTGAGAGGGATGCAACATAATTTTGTTCTGCTGTGCACTTAGCAATAAAGTTAATCTTCAATAACAACTAGGCCTCTTCTAGAAATTGACCTGGTGGACACCTGAATAATTATTACAAACTGTGTAGTACTTTCCTGCATTATTATCAACGTCTGATTGTGTCTTTTTGGACAAACACTTGTTCTCGTGGTCGAGTAACAACAACTGCGCTCCTTGAGTGACGGGGTGGTACTTGGTGAGAGAGGGAGAGAGACGACCCAAATTGCGGAGTAAACTAGAAAAACGGACGTTACACATGGCGGAGTGGCATTACCACATTTAACAAACCAAACATTGAAATACCGTTATAGAAGGTAAAGTAAAAACCCAAACTGGTCTGTGCATCAATACCGGTATATAGTAATATATAGGCAACATACCGTAAATCTGTATCAATTATGTATCAGTTTTACATGTGACCCATATCAAATTTGCGCATTCACACTGAAGGAGCACACAAATGCAATGCTCATTTGGCGTGATTGTCGTGGTAACACAGGTGAAAAAAAATCCTGAATGGTATCCTAATGGCAGCCATTTTGGTTAGGGAGAAATACAAACAACTCTACTGCCATACATTCCAATTAGACTGAAGGCATACAGTTGTGTCCAAATATATTGGCACCCTTGGGCTTTTCTTAAATAATTCCCTATTTCTTCTAAAATCAGTTGAAATTTGAGAGGAAAAAAAGGGTCTCCACACCTTTAATTATATTTCTGTAAACTTAAGTTTACAATTGTAATTTAGAAAATATAGACAAATGTCATGGACTAAATTATTGGCACCCTGGAGCTAGTACTTGGTTGCACAGCTTTTGGCCAAGATAGCTGCCAACATATGCTTATTGTAGACATCAATGAGCTTGCTGCACCTTTTCTGCTGGCAATTTGGCCCATTCTTCAGCAGCAAACTGCTGTAATTCTTCAATGTTTGAGGGTTGCACTCCACCAACTTCTTTTTTCAGATCTTGCCAAAACTAATGTGGTCCCGTGTAGCTCAGTTGGTAGAGCATGGCGCTTGCAACGCCAGGGTTGTGGGTTCGTTTCCCACGGGGGGCCAGTATGAAAAAATGTATGCACTCTTAACTGTAAGTCGCTCTGGATAAGAGCGTCTGCTAAATGACTAAAATGTAATGTAAATGTCTTCTCTTTCCTTTTAAAATACTAAAACAAATATAATTGTGACGGCTCTATGATAATCACTCACTTTGATGACCAGACACATTTAGGCTTTTAAACTGTTGTAAGTGAACTATTCATCTTTCTAACAACATCTTTATCAGCCAATAGTAAATATAGTTATTTACCTGATGAAGACAGGGTCGATGTTCCTCTTCTGCAGCTGGCTGAAAAGCATGTCCACATTTGGCATGATCTTGTGGAACAGTGCCAGGAAAAAACAGAAAGCCTCGTCTTCGAGCATCCTCACAAAGCCCCCCGCCTCTCTGACAGTCGGGGCATCAAAGTTCCCAGAGTCTCTGATGGTCTGGAAACACGTTAGTGGGTGGAAACGTCAGTCGTCTCGTCAGCTTGAATGGCGATAAAATCAGCACTCTTTACTTCCTCCAGGATGTAATCCTTAAGCACTGACAGCATACATTCCAACAGCTCGTTCTGTATTGTCTTTGACGTGCCCTTAAAAACGGTAGCTGTCTTCAGGTGCTCCTCCAGCACACTGTCGAGGGAGGCAACAAAATCCACTAAGCCCCGGAAAATGCCGGGGTTGTCCGAGGAGTCAGTCTCCTCGTGCCCACGCAAGGCCAACTCAAAAGCCCCACAGAACTTCACACAATCGATAATTTTGGATAGAATGTGCCTGTTTTTATCCACCTCCTCATTGTGTTTCCTCACCGCAATCCTGTGGCCGTCATCCAGCTGCGTAGCAATGTTCACCCTTCCTAATACAGCTAGCTTTACAGAGTTGTCCATGTGTGCCCTGGTGTTCTCATGTTTCTTTACCTTCTCTGACAGGTGCTTCATATCCCTCACTCCGGTACCTGTCCATGCTGAATCTGACCCCGTCGTTTTAAAAAGCAAGCACGGAAAGCAAAATAAAGCATTAGCATCAGTGCACCCAGCTAGCCAAGCCTTCCTGGTGTACCAGCTACGGGAGAAGCCGCGCATATACTGCTTCCCTTTCTCGCTAGCCTGCTGTCTGATTGAGAGGTCAGGTTGATCTGGGCCCAGCTCTTTCACCCGAACTTTCTCTGACAAAGTTCTCCTCTCAAACGGATCTTGGAGGAGAGATTTCACCGAGTTAGGGTTGGGTCTTGGAGGAGTAACGTTTGCGTTCGCCATTGTCGTCTAGTAAAAATGGCGCCACTGGAGCCTGGTCCTTATTTTATCAGGGGCGAGCTTGGGGCGATAAAATAATCGCCCTCCTTGGATCCGAATTAAAATCGCTGATTAGCTACATTTTATGTCATACATTCATATCTTAAATTAGCAATTGGCTTAACTGCTACGTAGACCCGCCTCCTCGGGGCACTTTCTGTATCGCCCAGAGCTGACGAGGCGTTTGACAGGCAGAGGAAAGGTTGCGAATATGATTTTCTATCATATCTTACACATATTACTGTGTGCATTCCATATTTCAAACACACAAATATTGACATACTGATGTTTTTATTATTATTATTATTATTATTATTATTTTTATTTTTATTTTTATTTTTTAATAATTTTATTTAAGGGGGCGGCGCCCTAGCGCCCTCTATCGGCCAGCCGCCACTGAGTATAAGTTTAACATCTCTATGTAGCATGTTCCAACATTATAGGGTATGGTAACTAATAGCTACCGGTATCTTCCAAATTCAGAGGAAGGACAAGGCACACTAAAAAGTAGTAGGTTATTGTTACAGAGACAATAAATACTTCTGTTCCAGTTTAAAATATTATTGATATAAACACGTTTTCCTTTGATGGCTTGATAAAATGTGTCAAAGAATCCGTCTACGGTGGCCTGAGTAGGTCAAGGCTGCCCTCTCATATACACAACAATGATGGGTAGGTGGAACTAATACCATATTATTGCTGACTGGTACAACTATCTGATTCTACAATGTATAGGGCGTAAGCCTGAGCTAGGGGTTAATTTGGGATTGGCCACAAATCTAGGAAAATGTGGGCTCTGTGGTATAGTAATAACATACTAGCACATATAAAGATTTTTGTATAAAACAACTTTATGACATGTTGATGAATGAAGCGCACAGGTTTACTCTGCTGGTATTATTTGATTCATGTCCACTGGGTGGTGCAATAGACCCACAGTTTCTGTGTAATGTCTTGAACTGTATGACGTGACCTCAGAGGTCCACCTTTTCTGTGCTTCTACTCTCATGTCTGATGATGCGCTTCCTGTTTCAACTTGGAGGTGTTCTGCTGGTGCTGGTTCTTCACAGTGAAGTAGACAGTGCATCGCAGGAGAGGGCTGTGGTTCTGGTCAGGAGAGTGCTGTGGTTCTGGTCAGGAGAGTGCTGTGGTTCTGGCCAGGAGAGTGCTGTGGTTCTGGCCTCTCTCCCTGGTGAAGTGTTCACTGAGTTGTAAGCTCAGTGTCCTGTTTGGAGATGAAACATTAGAACATTTAAATTATTCAAATGACCGTTCTTTAAAACTATTGATTTATATAATGCATAGATTATGAATGAAATAGCAGGTACCTCTTCTAGTGAATGTTGTTCTTTAGGGATTTTCCTTTTTCTGGCATGTATGATGTATCCAACAACTAAGCTTAATAATACACCAATAACACTACCCACAATGGCTTTCCAATCCTCACCACTACCTGTTCACACACACACACACACACACACACACACACACACACACACACACACACACACACACACACACACACACACACACACACACAGATTAAGAAAAGTGTTCATAAGATAATAGTTTCATACAGGCAGAATTATTCCAATCTTAACTAGAGAAGAATTACAATCATAATATCAAAACTTTGGTCATATTTTATTTTTATGCCGATGAATTTAACTTTTATTCATATTATATTATTAGTAGGTTATTAAACAGTGATAGAGGTATGCAGTGAAGGTGATGGCTAAATGGTACTTACAGCCCTCCATGGGTTGAGAGATGGTCTGTGTGCTGACGTGGTTGCTGGTGGTGCATTGGATAGTCCCGTTGCCATTGGAGATGATGATGTTGACCCCAGACAGAGACAGTAACTGTTGTGACCGTGTACACTGACCCCCGCCACAGACAGACAACATCCAGCCATCTTTAACTGAACAGTTCACTGTGACGTCACAGAGTCCCACACTTGTGTTGAAGAGAGACGTGACATCCATAACTGGTTTGGGAACATGATCTACAAGAACCAATGGAGTTGGGAAAGAGATCCATACATCCATGAGTGGTCTAGAGACTATAATTGTATTAAATATACAAAAAGATGACTACCAGCACAAAAACTTGATTAGGCCTACATGCATTATTGAACCTAATCAGACACATTAAATGTACGGCAAAATTACCAGAACTGAAACCTTACAAAACTCACCCTGCACTGATAGTCTATATGTAGTAGTTGATTCATTCCATTTTTTCCGGTAGTTTGCCTTGTAAATTCCACTGTCTGTGTTCAACAGATTGTTAATGCACAGAGAATGGTTTGCGTTGTTATAGTCCACCTTCTCCTTGTATTTAGGAGAGATCTCTTTGTCTCCAACTATTACATCACTGTTCCTCATCCATTTAAGTCCTTTGATCATCTCAGGAGGTTCTGGAACAGCCAGACATATTGAACCCCCCTTCAACCCATACTGGTCCACTGAAGGTTCCCCCCTGATTCCTAATGAGAGAGGACAAAGATCACATTTAGCATTTCACTGACAGTCATTTGACATTAATGTACAAATTGAGTCAGTAAGTAATTTGCTACCTAAACTCAAAACTTTTCCAATTACCCATGTTATGTGCACGAAGTATTATTTCTAGAGTTCAAATCCAAAATCAAAAGTGATTCCTCCACACAATATAATTAATATAATGAATAGGTTACCTGTGGTGATACCTAGCCATAGAAGAAGAAGCCCAAGAATATTCATTTTTCTTTTGAAATTGAGAGATTAACTCTGCCTTCTTCTGTCAAAGTTCAGTCGCCTAATACTCTGCCTTCTTCTGTCAAAGTTCAGTCGCCTAATGATGAAGTTTAAATGAGTAGATGAAGTTTATTATCTTTTCCGAGAGTCAGTGATCCATACTACAGCTGGGCATAGATTTCACTGCAATGACTACTCGAATCATCAGCCCCGCCCCGGCCCTGTGTCAAATTTACGCTATGCGACCCAAGGCTGGTAAACTTTCTTCAGCAAAGATGTTGTGACAACAATACTGGGATGGAAGCAAATGTAAGTAATTATAACGTCATAACGAATCATGCAAAAAATGTACAGTTAAGAGGAATATGTTAGTTAATGTAGAGACAAACGTTTATGCATATTTTTTTGTCATAAAGTTAATTTACGAAAATTGCTATTTAGCAAGCTAGCTGACTAGCTAACATTAGCCAGCTAGCTGGCTAGCTTTATTGGCGTTTTGACATGTGTATGAAATTATAATTCTGGTTGTTTAATGTTTTAGGGACTCCTGAAACAACCAGCAAACCAGGCTGTCGCCTTGTGAAACAGTGGATGTAAAGAATCTAGCTAGCTAAACCATTTAGTGCAAATTGAATGTACAATTGTTTATGCTTGCCTTGCTGATATTTGCTATGCAATGCATCTGAAGTAACGTAGCTATCTAACAATTGTATTGCTTATTATGTAGTGGAGGATAAAAAATACCTGTATGCCTATGGATGTGTAGCTAGCTATGTAGCCGATCTGTGTATGGACCCTAAAACGTTTGGTATAAATATTAGTTCAGAACCTAGCTATGAACCTCAGCTATCATAGCCGGTTGTATCAACTTCAAAACAGTCTGAATGACATTAATGAAGCCTATGGATTGAGTAGAATATAATATAACTTTGTGCCAAGGATGCAAGTCGTATATACATGTAGTTAAAACCATGCATGAGATCACCACATTGTAGCCTGTACATTGAATATATTCACTGATCATGTACTCTACCTTGGCAAATAAAGGTGCAGTTAGGGTATGAATGTCTGTGAGACATTCAGTCATGTCCAATACCAGGAGTATCAAATTCGAGTCTTTGAGTGATGCTGTGTCTGCATGTATGTGTTACAATTATACACTTCAACAGTGTTTACCAATCCTGGTCCTGGGACATCAATGGTTACACATTGTAACTATGCAATAGACTACAAATATGATTTAACTAGTTAAAGGCTGATTTGTAATTCATATATACAGAAACACAAAAAATCAGTACACTACACTCCCTATGCATCATGTAAATACTCTAAAACCAGTTAATCTCACTATCTAATTTCCTTCAACTGCATTGATCTGAGGATACAGGATAGGTGTAGTATTTCATCAAATGAGAGACTTAATTTCAACCTGTAGAGAATATGAAACACTTTATTGAAATAAGTTAATTATCCAAGTGTTTAAAATACATAATACATGCATTATAAATATTATAATTGTAATATTATATTACAAATACAAGTTCAATCTGTACTTCAATGCACATCATTATACAAACAGAGGAAGAAAGAGGTGTGAGAACAAGTGTAAAAGACAAAGGGAAAGAGGTAAGAACAGAGGAGCAGGGAAGACAGCATATTATTAATTATTTACAGTGCTACCCTTATATTCTCTCAGTTCATCACAATTACATAATAGTGTCTCTAGCGGTGTCTCCTAACAGCCTTGGGCCCCCAGTTGGGCCGAAAGTTATCTTAAGAGCGGGTGAAATGGTGATGACGGGACTGGGGGTTGGCACCCTCTCTCACATCAAAACATACCTGCAGACAAGAGACAGATGGAGAGAGAGAGCATGATTAAGCCTTGTTTTTAAATTCTAACACTCAGTCATCATAATCATCAGGTGAAATGCAAAACTGACCTTGTATCATTAACTCTGGGACTACTACATCTCTCTGTATTTCAATGTAAAGCATCTCTTTAATAATACTTCCTGTTGACCCGACCAAGTGACCTCTCACCTCTGATCATGCTGTGCCCTCTGTATCTCTGGATAAGAGCGTCTGCTAAATGACTAAAATGTAAATGTAAATGTAATGTGTCAGCCAGTTCAGATGCAGAAGGGGTTCACCGACACAGCTGATATAACATTTTTACATTTTAGTCATTTAGCAGACGCTCTTATCCAGAGCGGCTTACAGTTAGTGAGTGCATATATTTTTCATACTTATAACCTAAATGATTTATTAAGGAGCTCATTTGAATTAGCCTGCACGCTAAGTTTCTGTAGCAAGCTAGCTAATAATACATAGTTTTTGAACATTTTCAAAATATATTTAGTTACTTGAATAGGTTCTCCCACTGCATCTGTTTTCTGGGTCCTTAGAAAAACGAAGTAATGGGCAATGTTCCCGAAGTTTCCGGTGGTATCAAAACGCAGCCAGCAATGTGGACGACTGGAAGACTTTTAACAGACTGACTTTGGTCTTACAACATGGCGCCTGGTGCGGTTGCTAGGTGATTTGTGACCCAACTGCATGCCCTCTTTTTTTGGCGCGCGTTGGTTACTTGTTCATTCTCTGGGAAGATGACGCAAAGATGAGAAATAGAACCGGAAGTTAACTTTGTTAGCTTGCTACTCAGTGATGCCAATTTAGCAATTTTTGTTGCTAGGTTTAGCAACTTTTCAGACTACACTGGCAACTTTCTTTTGAAACAGCACCAAACAACATTTAGCTACTTTTAAACATGTTTTTGGAACTTTTAGCAACTTTTGAAAAGTGACTGAAACGCTAAAATGCACGTATTTTCCCTATAAATGACACAAAAACGATTTTCTCTGTTACACACTCAGTCACAACACACGTGCCTGGCTGGCTGCAAAAGCGCATTGTGAGTGACGTCAGCAGCAGGCGCTCAGGTCGTGGTCAGGCAGCAGCAGGCCAGCCAAGCAGCACAACAACCTGGAGAGAGCTGGAGAGAGATGCCTAGCGCACACATCATTTGAATTAAGTTGCTTGTTCAATAAGATAGAATATATACCTTGTTATTAGCTTGTACCTATAATTGTTGATCAGTTAGGTAGTTAGGTAGTTATAATAATAATATGCCATTTAGCAGACGCTTTTATCCAAAGCGACTTACAGTCATGCGTGCATACATTTTTACGTATGGGTGGTCCCGGGGATCGAACCCACTACCTTGGCGTTACAAGCGCCGTGCTCTACCAGCTGAGCTACAGCTATGTTAACTAACTACCAAAACACTGCTTAAAACTATAATTGTTCAGAATGTGTAGGTTTATTTGTTAATAAGAAAATAAATAAAATGTAATTGTTTAATAATCTGTAATGTGTAATTGTTCAATAATTCAATGTGTTGTGTTGTGTTTAAAAATAAAAATATTTGATCATATAAAATGTGTTGTGTTTATATTACTTTTACAAAAAAAGATATGTGATAATAAACAAACAAATCTAAACTAACAAATGCCAAATCATATTTTTAGCCTAGATGGTGAATTTATTGTGTATTCTACATAATGACGCAGTTTTACGTTATTAAATAATGACGTCATCACGCAATGACATCACAACGTCATTTAGCAACTTTTAGCAACAAATCGACCTGCCTCAAGCAACTTCCCCTGAAAATTAGTTGCCAACATTGTTGCTACTACTATAGCTAATTTGGTTAGCCCATGATGAGGCTATTCAGAGTTATTGACCTCACAGTAAGCCAGATTTGAGTAACTTACATTTCAACATGTTGACTCAAAGCTACACTGACAGATAATGTTAAGCTAGCTAACTAGTTAGCTAACTTTAGGGACTACCCAGTCTAGCTAGCAGTGTTGCTAACATGAGCTACCTAGTACATTTTATGTGCAGGGTTTTGACAAGATTTGATAAGCTATCTGGACACTGAATCTGCTGGAGCTCAATTCACCACCCGAAAAGTATCACTAACTAACCAATTACTGTCCAAATATGCTAACAAAGCTAGCTTGAGGGGCGACAATGGCTAACATGACGTTTTGGTAACATTTACATTACAGTCATTTAGCAGACGCTCTTATCCAGAGCGACTTACAGTTAGTGCATACATTATTTAATTTTTAATTTTTTCATACCCCCCCGTGGGAATCAAACCCACAACCCTGGTGTTGCAAACACCATGCTCTACCAACTGAGCTACATCCCTAACTTCAACTCAACTACACTACCAGTCAAAAGTTTGGACACACCTACTCATTCAAGGGTTTTTCTTTATTTTTTACAATTTTTTACATTGTAGAATAATAGTGAAGACATCAAAACTATGAAATAACACATATAGAATCATGTAGTAACCAAAAAAGTATTAAACAAATCAAAATATTGTAATGACACTGGGTTTATAAGCGCGGATATCGACTCTGCCACACAATCATGCTTTTGGGGCACAGTCGATGGCGCGCTGGACTTCGGCTAGAAGGTTGAGGGTTCGAGACCTGCTCCCTGCCTGTTTCATTACATTGGTGTCAGAAGTGGGATCGGACCTTGCATCCACGAACGTGCGTGTGCTTGGCCGTTGAGTGCGTTCTTGTAAGACGTTGAGTTGTAAACTAGCACGAGGACGCGCACTTTGAAAGGAGGGAGTTGTGTAACGACCCTGGGTTTATAAGCACGGATATCGACTTTTGGGGCACAGTCAATTGCGCGCTGGACTTCGGGCTAGAAGGTTTAGGGTTTCGATACCTGCTCCCTGCACAGGTGTGCTTTGTTAAAAGTTAATTTGTGGAATTTCTTTCCTTCTTAATGCGTTTGAGCCAATCAGTTGTGTTGTGACAAGGTAGGGGGGGGTATACAGAAGATAGCCCGATTTGGTAGGGAACATTTCAAGAACTTTGAACGTTTCTTCAAGTGCAGTCGCAAAACCCATCAAGCGCTATGATGAAACTGGCTCTCATGTGGACCTCCACAGGAATGGAAGTCCCAGACTTACCTCTGCTGCAGAGGATAAGTTCATTAGAGTTACCAGCCTCAGAAATTGCAGCCCAAATAAATGCTTCACAGAGTTCAAGTCACAGACACATCTCAACATCAACTGTTCAGAGGGGACTGTGTGAATCAGTCCTTCATGGTCGAATTGCTGCAAAGAAACCACTACAGAAGGACACCAATAATAAGAAGAGACCTGCTTAGGCCAAGAAACACGAGCAATGGACATTAGACCAGTAGTAATTTGTACTTTGGAATGGAGTACAAATTGGAGATATCTGGTTCCAACTGTCGTGTCTTTGTGAGACGCAGTGTGGGTGAACGGATGATCTCTGCATGTGTAGTTCCCACTTTAAAGCACGGAGGAGGAGGTGTTATTGTGATTTATTTAGAATTCAAGGCACACTTAACCAGCATGGCTACCACAGAATTCTGCAGCGATACGCCATCCCATCTGGTTTGGGCTTAGTGGGACTATCATTTGTTTTTCAACAGGACAATGAGCTAACACACCTCCAGGCTGTGTAAGGGCTATTTTACCGAGAAGGAGAGTGATGGATTGCTGCATCAGATGACCTGGCCTCCACAATCCCCCGACCTCAACCCAATTGAGATGGTTTGGGATGAGTCGGACGGCAGAGTGAAGGAAAAGCAGCCAACAAGTGCTCAGCATATGTGGGAACTCCTTCAAGACTGTTGGAAAAGCATTCCAGGTGAAGCTGGTTGAGAGAATGCCAAAAGTGTGCAAAGCTGTTATCGAGGCAAAGGGTGGCTATTTGAAGAATCTCAAATATAAAATATACTATTTTTTGGTTACTGCATGATTCCATACGTGTTATTTCATAGTTTTGATGTCTTCACTATTATTCTGCAATGTATAAAATAGTAAATATAAAGAAAAACCCTTGAATGAGTAGGTGTGTTCAAACTTTTAACTGGTAATGTATCTGTTGAAAAAACAAAGCTGGATAGCTGAGTTAACATTGTTTTTCCAACTTACATTTTAGTCATTTAGCAGACGCTCTTATCCAGAGCGACTTACAGGAGCAATTAGGGTTAAGTGCCTTGCTTAAGGGCACATTGACAGATTTTTCACCTAGTCGGCTCTGGGATTAGAACCAGCGACCTTTCGGTTACTAGCACAACACTCTTACCCACTAAGCTACCTGCCACCTTATAGAAGATGGACATACACAATTTCTTCTTGAGAAAGAGGGCAAGAAATGCAGTTCAGAAAGACACAGATGGTTCTATTTGCAGGAGTAGCTAGCTAAGTGAATAGATTTTGTGTGTGTGTGTCTACAATACAATTATTCTGCATCTACATAGATGGGTTGGCTGACCACGTCATGAAAACGATGTGCACGCTTCCATGGAGCAGAAGTCAGCCTGTTGTGATTCTGGATGGACAGATTGCTTGCAAGAATGACAAGAAACTGCCATGTGGGGAATCGTAATTGGCTCATTTCAGCATGTTTCATCTAGTTATTGTTACCATGTATTGTTTTTAGGTGTTTTCACTGATTTCATGTCAATGCTAATGTGGCTAAAACTCGCTAGCTAGCTAACCAACAACTGTAACGATGTATTTGAGAGACAACAAGTGGTCATTGTGCAAATGTATTTATGTTTTCAATAAACATTGGAGAATAAATATAGTTTACATGTTATCAACAATCTAAGCCAACTTCATCTATTTGCCTCATGGTTGCGTGTGTATTTTTTGTTGCTTAACAACCAACCTGCGTACAGGAGAACATAGAGAGACAGAACACAGGTATTGTGGTTAGTGATAGGTTAAGACAGTTAAATGTTAATCAGGTTTAAGATTGAGTGAACTGCTAATATCATTGAGGAACAGAAATTATCCCAGATTTTACCTTTACCTCAATTCAGGTAAACATATTATTTGCCTGTTGTTCATATTGCTTGTGTGTGTGTGTGTGTGTGTGTGTGTGTGTGTTTTTCTGTTTAGAATACTCCAAACTGCTACCGCACTGATACTATTCTGTCTCTGTAGTAATATAGGAGATCTAGGAAAGCAGACATTCAGACAGTAAGGAAGAGAGGGGAGTGAGAGAGGGGAGCAGACAGGACAGAGAGAGGAGAACATTTTACATTTACATTTTAGTCATTTAGCAGACGCTCTTATCCAGAGCGACTTACAGTTAGTGAATACATATTTTTTTTTTATACTGGCCCCCCGTGGGAATCGAACCCACAACCCTGGCGTTGCAAACGCCATGTTCTATCAACTGAGCTACATCCCTGCCGGCCATTCCCTCCCCTACCCTGGACGACGCTGGGCCAATTGCGCGCCGCCCATTAGTCTCCCGGTCGCGATATGTTCCCATCCCCGAAGGCAATCATACAGGCCGCACTGACCATCCCAGTTAGCCGCTGCTGCTGTGAGAACTGTTAGACCCTGATATGTTCCCATCCCCGAAGGCAGTCATACAGGCCGCGCTGACCATCCCAGTTAGCAGCTGCTGCAGTGAGAACTGTTAGACCCTGATATGTTCCCATCCCCGAAGGCAGTCATACAGGCCGCACTGGCCATCCCAGTTAGCCGCTGCTGCTGTGAGAACTGTTAGACCCTGATATGTTCCCATCCCCGAAGGCAATCATACAGGCCGCGCTGACCATCCCAGTTAGCCGCTGCTGCTGTGAGAACTGTTAGACCCTGATATGTTCCCATCCCCGAAGGCAATCACACAGGCCGCGCTGACCATCCCAGTTAGCCGCTGCTGCTGTGAGAACTGTTAGACCCTGATATGTTCCCATCCCCGAAGGCAACCATACAGGCCGCGCTGACCATCCCAGTTAGCAGCTGCAGCTGTGAGAACTGTTAGACCCTGATATGTCCCCATCCCCGAAGGCAATCATACAGGCCGCGCTGACCATCCCAGTTAGCCGCTGCTGCTGTGAGAACTGTTAGACCCTGATATGTCCCCATCCCCGAAGGCAATCATACAGGCCGCGCTGACCATCCCATTTAGCAGCTGCTGCTATGAGAGATCTTTCAGACCATCCCAGTTAGCAGCTGCTGCTGTGAGAGATCTTTCAGTGCATTAAGACGTCTACATACCTGGCTTAGGAGCAAAATGACCCAAGATAGAATGCATCATGACAATTGACAAAGATATACTAACGCGCTTGGGAAAGAGTGAAGTCATAGACAGCTTTTCACAACTAGGTGATATACACTACATATACAAAAGTATGTGGACACGCCTTCAAATGAGTGGATTCCGCTATTTCAGCCAGACCCGTTGCTGACAGGTGTATAAAATCGAGCACACAGCCATGCAATCTCCATAGACAAACATTGACAGTAGAATGGCCTTACTGAAGAGCTCAGTGACTTTAAACGCGGCACCGTCATAGGATACCACCTTTCCACCAAGTCGGTTCATCAAATTTGGCGTCGGAGGTGTCTTGAGAGTTATTTAAGATACTCTTCAAAGAGGTAGGGTTTCAGACATTTTCGAAAAATTTAACAGGGACGCCGCTGTCCAGACTTTAGGGGGAAGCTTGTTGTCACGATCGTCTAATGAGGAGGACCAAGGCGCAGCGTTGAAAGTGAACATAGTATTTATTAAACTGATCACACGATCAAAATAACTGACGAAAACGTGATGTCTCTGGTTACATACACAAACCAAAATGAGAACAAGAAACCACAACACAAAGTGAAAAGACCGATAGTTAAATATGGCTCCCAATCAGAGACAACCAGCTGTCACTCGTTGCCTCTGATTGGGAGTCACTCAGCCCAACATAGAAAATCAAACATAGAATACACACCCTGGCTCAACATAACATTGTCCCCAGAGCCAGGGCGTGACAGTACCCCCCCCCCTAAAGGCGCGGACTCCGACCGCGCCAACTAAATCCCACAGGGGAGGGACCGGGTGGGCACTCCGCCTTGGCGGCGGATCCGGCTCCGGGCCTGATCCCCACTCCCTCTCCAACCCCCCAAAGTACCCCTGGTCCGGTCTGGCCCCGGTGGCCGGAGCCGGACTGACGATACGCACCCCTGGCTTGGTGCGTGGAGCAGGAATGGACCGGACTGGGCTGGCGACGCGCACCACAGACTTGGTGCGGAGAGCAGGAACGGGCCGGACAGGGCTGACGAAACGCACCACAGACTTGGTGCGGAGAGCAGGCACGGGCCGTGCCGGACTGATGACGCACACCACTGGCTTGGTGCGGGGAGCTTGGATGGGCCGGACTGGGCTGGCGACGCACCCCGTAGGCTTGGTGCGTGGAGCAGGGACTGGCCGGGCTGGGCTGGCGACGCACACCGTAGGCTTGGTGCGGAGAGCAGGAACGGGCCGGACAGGGCTGACGAAACGCACCACAGACTTGGTGCGGAGAGCAGGCTCGGGCCGTGCCGGACTGATGACGCACACCACTGGCTTGGTGCGGGGAGCTTGGATGGGCCGGACTGGGCTGGCGACGCACCCCGTAGGCTTGGTGCGTGGAACAGGGACTGGCCGGGCTGGGCTGGCGACGCACACCGTACACTTGGTGCGAGGGGCTGGAACAGGCCGGACCGTACTGGGGACACACACCACTGGCTCTACCTCGGGATCTGGAACGGGCCGGACCGGACTGGTAACACACCCCAGTACCTCTCGCCGTGCCTCTACATCCTCCATCCCCTCTTCGACCAGTGGCCCCCGTAACCTGGCGGCCTCCTCTGGCAACCCGCTGGGCCGCTCTATCGCGGCCTCCTGCTGGTCCGACGTCATGAGCCCCCCCCTAAAAATTTTCTGGGGGTCTCTCCTCTTCGTGGGCCAGGCCTCCATCGTTCTCGCCAGACTCTCACCCCACTGCTCCAAAGTCCAACCTCTCTCCTCTTCTCTTGGCTTGGCCCAGTCGAGACTCCTACTCAACTGCTCCCAAGTCCATCCTCTCTCTTCTTCACGCTGCTTGGTCCTGTTATGGTGGTTTCTTCTGTCACGATCGTCTAATGAGGAGGACCAAGGCGCAGCGCTGAAAGTGAACATAGTATTTATTAAACTGATCACACGATCAAAATAACTGACGAAAACGTGATGTCTCTGGTTACATACACAAACCAAAATGAGAACAAGAAACCACAACACAAAGTGAAAAGACCGATAGTTAAATATGGCTCCCAATCAGAGACAACCAGCTGTCACTCGTTGCCTCTGATTGGGAGTCACTCAGCCCAACATAGAAAATCAAACATAGAATACACACCCTGGCTCAACATAACATTGTCCCCAGAGCCAGGGCGTGACACTTGTTCCTCTGTTGGGGTGCCAGGACAGAGAAGAGCTTTGATGGGAGGGCCAAGAGACCAGAGGTTGCAGAATGGAGTGCTCGGGTTGGGATGTAGGGTTTGAGTATAGCCTGAAGGTAAAGAGGTGCAGTTCCACTTGCTGTTCTTAAGGCAAGCACCAGGGTCTTGAAAATAATGCGAGCTTCGACTGGAATTTAGTGGAGTGTGCGGAGGAGCGGGGTGACATGGGAAAACTTGGGAAGGTTGAACATCAGGTGGGCTGCAGCATTCTGGATAAATTGCAGGGGTTTCATGGCAAACGCAGGGAACCCAGCCAACAGCGAGTTGCAGTAGTCCAGACGGGAAATGACAAGTGCCTGGATTAGGACCTGTGCCGCTTCCTGTGTGAGGTAGGGTCAAACTCTACGGACGTTGTAGAGCAGGAACCTGCAGGAGCGAGTCACTGCTTTGATGCTTGCAGAGAACGACAGGGAGTTGTCCAGAGTCACGCCAAGGTTCTTTGTTATGAATTTGAAAAACGAATTATATTTTTCTTACATTTAGATTTCAGGGAGTATTTCGTCGTAAATTTACAGTGAATTACTGGCAACAGAGTGTGCTCCTGTAATGTCAGATTACAGTAGGCTCCTTTAAATACAGTTATATGCCCCATTGTATTATTACAGGACTGATTTCTTGCTGTAATACATATTTAATATGATATTACAGCATTCAGGCACAAAAATACAGTACTTTACTGTGTTCATCACAGTCAGGATTAGCCTGGTATCGTTCCACTCCTCACCAGATCCTTGTCATGCTAAACAGTCACACAGTACAAGGAGTGCAATGTTAGCAAAACAGTTTCTGGATGTGAACAAGGCAAAATTAACTATTTCTCTTATTTCAAATGGCATGTGTGTTTTGTACCAAAAGTGTGCAACTGATCATTGGTATGCATATGAACTGAATCATGAAAAGCTATTGATACCTATTTGACTGACAAACGCTCTTAAGAGACTTGAGAATTCCACAAGTAAAGCACAAGGAACGTAATTTGCTTGACGTAATTTGTGAATATGTGCTGACACCTAGTGGTTAAACCAAAACGTGCATGCCGCAAGTCACGTTACGGCACTTTCCAAATACCATGCACAATGCACATTTCGCAAGATGATGATCCTACAATATATCGATTGAGGTTTGGGATTTCACCGTTTTTGCTTACCACGGAATCTGGGATGGATTCATATTCATCCATCACAGTTAGTTAATCATGTTTCATGAATTTGCCCCTATATGACTATATTGTATTGGCCTGCCACATTGTGGCGTCAATGCCCTATGATTAGCATAGATATGGTAATAGGCAGTCAAAAACGTTGAAAATACATAATTCCTTCTGCCGTCAATTTGACAGTCGATGTATGCTACTGTAAGAGGTGACATGGAGACAATGTTAGTAGGTCTGGTGGTTGGCTTCTCAAAAGAGACAGGAAAACAACACATTTAGGTAAACTTACTTTAATTAGCCACAAATAACAATAATGATTAGAAGTAGAACAAAGAAGAATACATTTGGGGCTTCGAGGAAAAAATGGTCGGTGTGTTAGAAACGCTCTGGGCGTTTTCTGGTCCCAGTCTGTCCCTGTCTATTCTCCCTGAGCTTATTGGCTTCTTTCTTCTGGCCCTTCTCCTACTCTGTATTTGTATTTATTATGGATCCCCATTAGCTGTTGCCAAGGCAGAAGCTACTCTTCCTGGGGTCCAAATACATTAAGGCACTTACATCACACATAAAACAAAATATAAAAACAGTACATCATATAACATTATTACACCACTACATATCTACAATACAAAATGTATAATACCACCATACAACAATATTACAATGTACGTGTGTGTAGAGTGCGTGTGCTAGCCTTTGTGTGTGTATGTGTGTGTCTGTACCTCTTCACAGTACCCGCTGTTCCGTAAGATGCATTTTTATCTGTTTTTTAAATCTGATTCTACTGCTTGCATCAGTTACCTGATGTGGAATATAGTTCCATGTAGTCATGGCTCTATGTAGTAATGTGTGTCTCCCATAGTCTGTTCTGGACTTGGGGACTGTGAAGAGACCTCTGGTGGCATGTCTTGTGGGGTATGCATGGGTGTCCGAGCTGTATGCTAGTAGTTTAAACAGACAGCTCGATGCATTCAGCTTGTCAACACTTCTTACAAAAGCAATTAGTGATGAAGTCAATCTCTCCTCCACTTTGAGCCAGGAGAGATTGACATGGATATTATTCATGTTTGCTCTCTGTGTACATCTAAGGGCCAGCCATGCTGCCTAAGTCCCTCTTTGTGGCACCTGACCACACGACTGAACAGTAGTCCAGGTGCGACAAAACTAGAGCCTGTAGGACCTGCCTTGTTGATAGTGTTGTTAAGAAGGCAGAACAACGCTTTATTATGGACAGACTTCTCCCCATCTTAGCTACTGTTGTATCAACATGTTTTGACCATGACAGTTTACAATCCAGGGCTACTCCAAGCAGTTCAGTCACCTCAATTTGCTCAATTTCCACATTATTCATTACGAGATTTAGTTGAGGTTTAGGGTTTAGTGAATGATCTCTCCCAAATACAATACTTTTAGTTTTTTAAATATTCAAAAATATACGCCTGCTCCCACTCCCCCTCCCTGGTGCTTGAGGGCGCCAGGCTGCCCATCGTTACGCACACCTGTCACCATCGTTACGCACACCTGTCACCATCGATACGTGCACCAGCGCTTCATTGGACTCACCTGGACTTCATCACTGCTTAATTACCTCCCCTATATCTGTATGTTCCTCAGTTTGATCCCTGTGTTCTGCATTGATGTTGTTTTCTTTCTCTCGTCCAGACGCTGTTCTTGCTTTGTTTCATGTCTATTTATTATTAAATCCTCAGCCTGTACTTGCTTCCTGTCTCCCATCGTCTGTTGTTACGCTGCCACCCATTCTGAAACTAACTGCAGCTCTTTGTTAAGCGTTTCAGTCACTGTAGTTGCTGACGTGTCTAGTGTGGAGTCATCTGCATTCATAGACACACTGGCTTTACTCAAAGCCAGTGGCATGTCGTTAGTAAAGTTTGAAAAAAAAGTAAGGGGCCTAGACAGCTGCCCTGGGGAATTCCTGATTCTACCTGGATTATGTTGGAGAGGCTTCCATTAAGGAACACCCTCTGTGTTCTGTTAGACAGGTAACTCTTTATACGCAATATAGCAGGGGGTGTAAAGCCATAACACATACGTTTTTCCAGCAGCAGACTATGATTGATAATGTCTAACAAAACAGCCCCCACAATCTTTTTATCATCAATTTCTCTCAGCCAATCATCAGTAATTTGTGTTAAGTGCTGTACTTGTTGAATGTCCTTCCCTATAAGCGTGCTGAAAGTCTGTAGTCAATTTGTTTACTGTGAAATAGCATTGTATCTGGTCAAACACAATTTTTTCTGAAAGTTTACTAAGGGTTGGTAACAGGCTGATTGGTCGGCTGTCTGGGCCAGTAAAGGGAGCTTTACTATTCTTGGGTAGCGGAATTACTTTGCTTCCCTCCAGGCCTGAGGGCACACACTTTCTAGTAGGCTTAGATTGAAGATATGGCAAATAGGAGTAGCAATTACGTCCGCTATTATCCTCAGTAATTTTCCATCCAAGTTGTCAGACCCCGGTGGCTTGTCATTGTTGATAGACAACAATAGTTTTTTCACCTCTTCCACACTCACTTTACGGAATTCAAAATTACAATGCTTGTCTTTCATAATTTGGTCAGTTATACTTGGATGTGTGTAGTGTCTGCATTTGTTGCCGGCATGTCATGCCTAAATGTGCTAATCTGTCCAGCGGTCCTCCAGATTCTGTCTCTCCTGCTCCGCTCGGGTGTTGTCATAAGCCCCCTTGTACACCAGCCTGTCTCCTTTGTGCTCCTCATTGTAATAGATGCGCTCAGGATTCTTCTGGTATCGATCTTTAACCTTGTCGTTCACCCAGAGAATCAGCTCTTCTTCCTCTTGGGCTCTTCGTTTCCTTTCTCCCCTGGGAGGTCCGTCCATTCTTCCCTGTTAACACACATTTGTAACCCGTTAACACACATTTGTAAACCGTTAACACACATTTGTAAACCGTTAACACACATTTGTAACCCGTTAACACACATTTGTAACCCGTTAACACACATTTGTAACCCGTTAACACACATTTGTAATCCGTTAACACACATTTGAATCCCGTTAACACACATTTGTAACCCGTTAACACACATTTGTAAACCGTTAACACACATTTGTAACCCGTTAACACACATTTGTAACCCGTTAACACACATTTGTATCCCGTTAACACACATTTGTAACCCGTTAACACACATTTGTAAACCGTTAACACACATTTGTAACCCGTTAACACACATTTGTAACCCGTTAACACACATTTGTATCCCGTTAACACACATTTGTAACCCGTTAACACACATTTGTATCCCGTTAACACACATTTGTAACCCGTTAACACACATTTGTATCCCGTTAACACACATTTGTAACCCGTTAACACACATTTGTATCCTGTTAACAAACATTTGTAACCCGTTAACACACATTTGTATCCCGTTAACACACATTTGTAACCTCATATCTTATTCTTGTTTATTCCTATTGTTTGTTTACAAGGACAGTTGTTGAATTTGCATAATACACAATTAAACTAACTTAAACATGTGTTATAACAGTTCTGTAGATAAATAGTATCACTCTTTATCATTACAGTGCTTTGGGCTATTGCTGTGTATATAAAATGCCTCACTGAACCACAAGATGGAGATATTTGCATGATATGTCAATGAATGCCGTAGAGTTCCATAACTAGAAGACCTCCAGTCTCTATATATGAGTGTAACTGTTATCAGATATATATACTGCTAGTGAATGAGATATATATACTGCTAGTGAATGAGCTATACAAACTGCTAGTGAATGAGATATATATACTGCTAGTGAATGAGATATATATACTGCTAGTGAATAAGCTATACAAACTGCTAGTGAATGAGATATATATACTGCTAGTGAATAAGCTATACAAACTGCTAGTGAATGAGATATATATACTGCTAGTGAATAAGCTATACAACCTGCTAGTGAATGAGATACATATACTGCTAGTGAATAAGCTATACAACCTGCTAGTGAATGAGATATATATACTGCTAGTGAATAAGCTATACAAACTGCTAGTGAATGAGATATATATACTGCTAGTGAATAAGACCAGCTCTAGATAGATAAACCAAGCAGAAGAAAAAAACGTTTTATAGCAGTGCTGTACATAAATGTTTTAAATAAAATGTAGCATGAATTCATATGAGCCTGAGAGACAGCCAACTGCTGCTTTTTTGACTTCGTAACAAATTACATTATACAAGTAATCAGGTCAACTGCATAGTATTGGTACTTGCTTGACAACACGTGTTTGTCTCTGTTTATTTCGACCCCATATTGTGAGGTATTTCATCATGATGGGGCAAAAGCAAATAGGTGCAAACACAGAAACAGATTAACAGACCTTCACTGACCATGCATGCTGACTAGATCACACACACACACACACACACACACACACACACACACACACACACACACATTTCAATACAAGACAGACACCATAGCCCTAGACCTGCTGCTGTTTATAATATAGTTATTACATTTGAGTAATTTAGCAGACGCTCTTATCCAGAGCGACTTACAATTAGTTAATTCATCTTACAGTAAGATTTCTAGGTGAGACAACCACATCAAAGTCGGAGTAAGAAAATGTTTCCTCAATAAAGAAGTTATCAGCAAAGTCAGTGCTGGTAGGAAAGGACAAGTGTTTTTTTCTTCTTCTTCTATTGAATCCTTTGGCTGTGGTTTTGCTCCAGTTTAATCATTTGGCTGTGGTTTTGTTCCAGTTTAATCATTTGGCTGTGGTTTTGCTCCAGTTGACCATATAGCCTATTGCTTCTAGTCTCACCACATGCATGGGAAAGTCACTGCAGGGTGTCTGCCAACTGCAGCAAGCTGAACGTATGCGCAATAAGCTATACATACATATCACCACATCTCCAATAAGCTATACATACATATCACCACATCTCCAAGGCCATTATCAACTCTTGATGTGAGAATTGACCACTTATGAGCTCATTTGGCTCACTGTATTGCTTTATTGTGACCATCTTGACTGTAGGTGGAAGGCACCAATAGGATAGCCTGATGCTAGTGCTGTATAGCCAACTTCTATGGCCGTTGTCATGACAATAGACATAGGAGTTGGTTAAACAGCACAACCAGCTCTAGAACCAGCCTGACAGTAGAACTTCATGTGAAATGTGAAGTATAATGAACAGGGGCATTTGTGTCATATTTGGAAGCTTGTGCGGGTCAATGAGGGATGGGGGGGGGGGGGGGGGGGTGTATGTCTCCTAGGAATGTTTACTTCTCTCTTTGTGAACTAGTGAGCAGCAGATGTCATTCGATTCAACTTATTTTGCACATAAAATTCACATACAACTTCACTTGATTGTTTGATTGAGGATTTGAAATACCCTGTTTATAAAGCTGATTTGGTTCTAATTAGTATCTTACAATTAGATATTATGAGAGTGGTGGGGGTCTAAGCACAATGGTTGAGTGGGCCTAAATTATTGTGCTCTACTCTATAGAGGAAATGAAATAATATCTAGATGTGTTTTTGTGCTCATGATATCGTGCTGCTTATCAGTAAGTGTTATAAAAACATGTTATTGTTAAAATTTCAGTTTCGAAATTGGTACCTTAGCCCTCAAAATGACTACAAAGGGACATACTGTTCCTTTAAGGCTGGGCACGCCCCGCGCCAACTGTTTTATCCAAAACGTGCATAATATATACGGAATGTAACAATCGCGATGAGCTCTGGACCAATCAAAGACGAGCACTAACCGCGGGAGATCCAAATTTCGCGGGACGTAATTTGGCGCTAAAAAAACAGTTCCTCGGAGCTCCAAGTCGCTTGTATATACAATTAAACTTTTTAACTGGACAGTGAACCCGACAGTAGCTATATCTCCTCTCCTGAAAATCTTAAGAATCCTTCTAAACTTTGTCTTTTCTGGAGGAATCTGCATCTCAAGACGTAAACTTAAAAGTTTGCTCATACTATATTTGCAAATATCGTTTATTTATTTACTATTCAAATAATTAGGCAAAGTGTACGTTTCCTCTACTGGACAAAGGATAATATCGGTTGCAAAGCTACAGTAGTCGTTTCATTGAAAATATTCAAGCAAAGGATATCTCTGGTGCATATTTCACTTGTGAATTTTGCACATTATTAACTAAATAACCTTTTATGAACTTCTTTTGACTTTTATCAAGCTAGCTACGAATTGAGAGATAACGTTTCCAGTTCGTATCGGAAAGACAGCAACTCCTCTTATTCACTCACTGTCGTGAATACAGATTTCTGGAAGCTTCGTGCTTTGCTAGCTAAACATATTTATTTTAAATAGCCGTTATTTTAATTTACTAAAATGATGCAGATGCCCAAAGGCGTTTCTCCTGCGTCTGGTCGAGGTGCTGTAGGGGGATTGTCGTGTTCGCAGAAGAAAGTTTTGTCCGGAGTGAAGACCGAGTTCTTCAGCACCGGGTTATCCAGTCCACCGATGAACTCGGTACCGGCTGGATACTTTACCCAAATATGCAACACGACAGCGGTGGAACAAAGGGCGAACTGCCTGTATGCAACCCCCCATGGACCCGAAGCTAAACCAATCAGATCATCCTCCGGTCGTCTCCCGGTAAGACTTCGTAAACAAAGGATGATGCAACTACCACCAATCGATATAACAGTTAGCTATCCACTTGATAATTTACGTTACTAACTATGCAATGTGTCATATTATATGGGCAAAATATTCCAGTTCCAATGGCATGCATATATTTATCGGAGTTGTGCAGTGCTTGACATTTAAAAAGTGTTGGACATGATCAGGCAACGTCATGGAATCAGTGTGCACTTTGTGTCCAATGAACGGGTTGTCATCTTTTCGCCCAGCTTGAGAAACGATTTTGAGTCCGTGACATTTCTCCCGCTGCACAGCTGTATTAGACACAGATGGTTAGGGGAGTTGAGTGTTTGGGGGGGGGCCTCAGTGGGGGGTTAGCCAGGACTGGGGGTATCACTGAATTCAACAATGCCTGGCTCTAATTTCACCCCTATTTGGAGAGGGAGATTTCTCTTTCTAAATGTCCATTTATAGTTAAATGAATGAGAAAATGCTCCATCTGGACAGGGAATTTATTTCCTAATGTCCATCCAGGCAATACCAGTAATCTGCACAAAATGCTATTTAGCTTAACACATTGTTTAGCCATAGCCCCCAGCTGTCACTAACCAAGCCATACCTCACCTTGACTAACCAAGCAATAATGTCACCTTGTCTGAATTGTTCCTGCCTGCTCACCTCATACAACCCGTTTGTGTCCATTCACAAAGGTCACAGGTCACAGCTGGACAACCACTTACTTTTCTTGTGAGTTTACATAATTGTTATGTTCATGTGAGGAAGCTCTGAAGCCACACACACAAGTAGTGGTAGCAGTGGTAGTAGTAGTAGAGGTAGTAGTAGTAGCAGTAGTAGTCGTAGCAGTAGTAGTAGTAGTCGTCGTAGTAGCAGCAGTAGTAGTCGTAGTAGTAGTAGTAGTAGTCTTGGGAGATAACGATATGTTGCTGATTAACACACACACAGCATTCAGTGTGTCTGTGTGTTCAGGCTAAATATTGACTAGAGTGGGGACTACTCCAATGCTTTAATAAAATGAAATGACATTAACTAGGCTAGTCACGTGACTGGGCTAATGCAATTCCCATTGTGTACTACTCTCCATTGTCCTAATGTCAGCTTCCTATTCATCGCCCCTCTCTATCCTACTGTTAGGATTAGGGCCATGAGTTTTTTCTGACCAGAAAAAAAAAAGTTTTTATAAAACTATTTACTACTAGGTTACAACTAGTGATCAAATACAATTTTTAATTAAAAAAAACAAATTATTCATCACATTCTTCGTAAACAACAGTGATCGCATATAACTAGGGCCCAGAGTTTTTCCTTGTCGGGTCAAGTTGTCACTCCTGGCCCTAGTTATGATAAACAACAAAATATCAGCCTTGGCAGGCAATAAAGCACAGTGGGAAGAGAGGCTATATTTGCCCTGGAAACTGCAGAGTGATAGGCTTATGAGCAAAAACTGTTGAAAATATTGTTGGGGGTTGAAAATACGTATTTTCAATGTCTGGTGCTCACTGATCATCAGAAGAAGCATTGGAGCAGAACATCCTCCTGCCCTGCTACTTGTAAACACTGCTGTGAAGGATCCATTTTCTTCTCCCTGTACAGTCAACAACATGCCAAAGTTATTCTCCTTGCGTGGGAGTAGAATTAACCTGAAATATGGGTCACTCACAGACACTTCACAGATAGTCATGGATACTTCAAACTTGGCCGAGGCAAAAGCAAATGGGGTGTGTCCCAAACGGCGCCCCATTCCCTACATACTTTTTTTTATTTTTTTTTATTTCACCTTTATTTAACCAGGTAAGCCAGTTGAGAACAGGTTCTCATTTACAACTGCGACCTGGCCAAGATAAAGCAAAGCAGTGCAATAAAAACAACACAGAGTTACATATGGGGTAAAAAACATAAAGTCAAAAATACAACAGAAAATATATTTACAGTGTGTGCAAATGTAGCAAGTTATGGAGGTAAGGCAATAAATAGGCTATAGTGCAAAATAATTACAATAGTATTAACACTGGAATGCTAGATGTGCAAGAGATTATGTGCAAATAGAGATACTGGGGTACAAATGAGCAAAATAAATAACAATATAGGGATGAGGTAGTTGGGTGGGCTAATTTCAGATGGGCTGTGTACAGGTGCAGTGATCGGTAAGGTGCTCTGACAACTGATGCTTAAATAAATAAACGTCACTGCTTTTGACCAGAGACCTATGAGTTAGTAGTACACTATATAGGGAATAGGGTGCCATTTGGGACGTGGTCACGTGTCGTACTACTATAGATAACTTGAGAGGATATATCCCCACTGTGTAATATTTATAGTGGTTGCTGTGATGTTTGAGTGATTTGCGAGGCCACAAGCTGTAACATTGTCACTGCGTTTCCTGTGAGGGTGATACTACTACTAACTCGTAAATGTTTGATAGAACTTTGCTCCCCAGTTGAAAAACAGGACAGAAGGTCAAGGATTTCAGTTTGACACATATACAGGAGGTTAAAGTTCACAATAGGTGGGGATATAACACATCATGAGGGAAGTTTTGAGTAGACAATTGCGTTTATACATGCACATTGAGTGACCCTGTGAGATGGATTGAGGCTTAGGCTAGAACCTTTAACCTTAACCTTTAACCCCTTTACGGTTCTAGAAGAGAATATTATCTCAAATGTGTTATTATGATAATTACATTTACATTTTTAGCAGACGCTCTTATCCAGAGCGACTTACAGTTTAGTGAGTGCATACATTTTTCATATTGGGAATCGAACCCACAACCCTGGCGTCGCAAGTGCCATGCTCTACCAACTGGGCTACAGGAGGCCATAATTAATAAAACTGTGTGTTATGTAAAATGTGTAATGGAGTTCTCCACGATGCAGGCCTAGTTACATAGGTTTCCGAGACATGCTAGCTACCCCCTGATCCCCCTCACATGTCACTTCCTCATGTCGTCATTGCCTACGCCCTCACCATCTCTGGGACCCCCATGGTGAGCCCCTATTCCGACTAGGGCTCAGGGTGCCGGGGTGTGAGATTGCCCACTTTGTGCCTTGTTTACACTCCAGCCAAAGGCTCTCTTCCCCCCTTCTCTTTTTGGCCTGCCCTAGGCCCCACTCCGACCCACAAGCTATCATGCTCCCCTCAATGGGGTTTGTTTAGCATTTCAAAGTCCACACCAAATGGACCGTCCATCCTTCTCTCCCTTCGGCACCTTGACAATGTCATCAGCAATGCAGCTCAACCTTTTCATTGTTGTTGTACCTCTGACTCCCAGTCCCATGGTTGTAGTGTGGTGTAGGTAGGAATATGCTAGGTTTTGAATGGATCTTTTTGTCTTTTTTTTTGTCAGACATATTGAAACTTGTCCCTACCTGGGAAGACTGGTTCTACATAATTGAACTGGGTCATATTCATTAGGGCAAAGCGTAGCAAAAGTTTTACAATGGAAACCAAAAACTAGCCTTTGTTTTGCATAAGTTTGGGTAGTCCCTCCCGGTTTCCGTCAGTTTCCTTCTGTTTGTTGACTAATGAATACAACCCTGGTGTTTGAAGAGAGAGACGGTAGCTAGGCTAGCTAACAAGACCGTTGAAAGCCTTTGCTTCATGTGACCCATATTTGTGAAATGCCTCTGAAAAATGTCCAGTCATATCTGGTGAAATGGTGGGAGTTGAATGGGAGGGTTGGGTCATGGGTGGGTGGAAGGAGAGCTGAACTTGTGCATATTTAGGGTGTAGCCAAGTCGCTGTGGGGCAATAATGGCTGTAGGTTGAAACACTATAATTTACTGTGTCATGTAGATAAAGAAGGTATTGTGAAGGAGGGACTCAGTGTATTTAAATGCCTGGCAATGGCCTACTAATAATGTGTTGACAATTGCTGTAGTGAGCTGTTAACTCACTATGTTTGAGCTCAACATTCTTTTAGCTACTGTTAGTGTCTGTGTCTCTCGTTCTGTTCTGTAGCTCTTTGTACATTACTTAGTGTTGTTAGCATTTGTTGGTTGAGTATTTTTTTTGACCCCCGCGGTATGTTAGCTGACAAATAGGATTTGTTTTTTCACTCATCAAACTGTTTGCAAAGCGCTGGTCCCCTGTAGCTCAATTGGTAGAGCATGGCGCTTGTAATGCCAGGGTAGTGGGTTTGATCCCAGGGACCACCCATACGTAAAAATTTATGCACACATGACTGTAAGTCGCTTTGGATAAAAGCGTCTGCTAAATGGCATATTATTATTATTACAAAACCTCACTACAAACTCACAGAAATTGGCCCAGCGTCGTCCGGGTTTGGCCGGTGTAGGCCGTCATTGTAAATAAGAATTTGTTCTTAACTGACTTGCCTAGTTAAATAAAGGTAAAATAAAATAAAATAAAACAGGACTCAGCTGAGTCTCTGCAAAGCTGCTGGGCAAAACAGGTTAAATGTTAAAGGAGGAGGTCCACAGTGCTGTCAACAACACACGGCTGCCATTTTAACCACCACATGTCATGTGATCCGATCTATATATGACAGTTACATGTCAAAGTGTCACATTTTAATCCGTGAGGTGGTCTGAAAAGGTCTTAAAAAGGTCCAATGCAGACATTTTTATCTCAATATCAAATTATTTCTGTGTAACAATTAAGTACCTTACTGTGATTGTTTTAAATTAAAATGGTCAAAAATGAACAAAAATAGTTTCTTAGCAAAGAGAACATTTCTCAAGCAAGAATTTTGCTAGAACTGTCTGGGAGTGGTCTGAGTGGGGAGGGGAAAACTGAAAACTAGCTGTTATTGGCAGAGAGGTTTGGAACTCTCTTTATTATTGGTCTATTAACTAAGTTACCGCCTGGTGATTCCAAAACTCCATCCCACCAAAACAGGCTGTTATTTCAGGCAGTCTTTTCTAACAGCTCTTACACTAAAAGTGCATTATCATCATTTCCACTATTTCACAGTATTATTCCAACATCATAGTGTGGAAATATATATAAAACATAAGAAAATCACATTTTTGACTGCACTGGGCCTTTAACCGTGTGTCTCCTCAATCCTCCCTCTAGGCGGTGTCTCTTTATCCATTTCCTTCCTCTTGATTGGTCAAAAGGAGAAGTCATATCTTAATGCAGGTTGAACAATTTGGAGGGGAACAAACCAGTCCACTACTAGTCAATAAAACAAACATTAGCCTATATAATTACAAATGTATTGTTACCATAAGTAGCACTGGTAGACTACAAATGTTTGCTTCACTACCAAATTGCTGTAACTAAAATCGAAACACGTGATTGGTTGTGATGGTGACGGTGATACAGTACAGTAAATAGACTATGTAGTAGGCGAAGTTAGTGTGGTGCCCCTAAAGTGAACCTGTGTGTGTTTTTCTATGTTTCCTATAAGGATCAGGCAGGTTCTCTTGTGGTCTCCCTGCCACCTGCTGTGTGTGGCTGTCCCAGATGTCACTGACAGACGGTTGGACATGTGTTGGAGGACAGAGCGACAATGACACCCTTCTTCACCCACGCCATGGTTCAGTCCAAATCCACAAGCTGCTCACATTCTCTAGCCTCCTCTCAGGGCCTATATTCATAAATAATAATATAATAATATGCCATTTAGCAGACGCTTTTATCCAAAGCGACTTACAGTCATGTGTGCATACATTTTTACGTATGGGTGGTCCCGGGGATCGAACCCACTACCCTGGCGTTACAAGCGCCATGCTCTACCAATTGAGCTACAGGGGAGGAGTGTTGGTTTAGGATCAGTTTATCCTCATAATAAGTAACCTTACATGGACAGAGGGGACTTGATCCTAGATCCGCACTCCTACTCTGAGACACATGATGAATACAGACCCAGATCTACTGAAGTACGGTATGGTTTACATAGGACCAGGAGTTTTTCCTGACCCTGTGTAATAACAGGAAACCTCTGGACCTATAGCCTCCTATGTATGGTCTGCAGTATGGGAAGACCTTAGCTGCTTTTCCAGAATCTCCCATGTCAGTTTATAGCCTCTCCATGGTTACAACATGGTGAGAAAAGAGAACCAGTGCAGTTAAGACCATAGTTGAAAGTTAAAACTACAGTAGTTAAAACTACGAATGAGTACTTATGAAAACTACGAATGAGTACCTATACCTCTGTGTATCTAGTTGTACTGTAATGACCTCACTTGGTAGTCGTACACAGGGTTTATTGCAGCGCCAGGTCATGACACGCGTCACATAGCCTAGTTTATCACACAGAGTGATTTATACCCCATGCTGCAGTATGGGGGGTGTTCTGTAGTCATTAACAGCATCACTGGCCCCCTAACATAGTAGGGTCGTATCTGTGAGAGGGGTAAGAGACGAAGGGGGGAGAGATTGAGAAAATGGGAAAGGGAGAAAGAGGGGGAGGGAGGGAGAAAGAGAGAGAAAGAGGGAGGGAGGGAGAAAGAGAGAGAAAGAGGGAAGTAGGGAGGGATAAAGAGAGAGAAAGAGGGAGGGATAAAGAGGGAGAGAGAAAGAGAGAGAAAGAGAGAAGGAGGGAGGTGTGCCTCCAAGCAGCAGGTACTAATTACATAGTGCATGACCATCTGGATGGAATCCTATGCCTCGTTAGGTACTTCAGTCAGGAGTGTGTGTGGAGAGTTTTTTTTTTAGAGGTGGTGTGTGTTGGGGATGGGGGTCTTGCAGTTTGGGGACAACGGTGCACTGTACAGGTCTGGTAGTGGTGAATAAATGTGTTGTACAGGTCTGGTAGTGGTGAATAAATGTGTTGTACAGGTCTGGTAGTGGTGAATAAATGTGTTGTACAGGTCTGGTAGTGGTGAGTAAGACTACAGGTCTGGTAGTGGTGAGTAAGACTACAGGTCTGGTAGTGGTGAGTAAGACTACAGGTCTGGTAGTGGTGAGTAAGACTGCAGGTCTGGTAGTGGTGAGTAAGACTGCAGGTCTGGTAGTGGTGAGTAAGACTGCAGGTCTGGTAGTGGTGAGTAAGACTACAGGTCTGGTAGTGGTGAGTAAGACTACAGGTCTGGTAGTGGTGAGTAAGACTACAGGTCTGGTAGTGGTGAGTAAGACTACAGGTCTGGTAGTGGTGAGTAAGACTACAGGTCTGGTAGTGGTGAGTAAGACTACAGGTCTGGTAGTGGTGAGTAAGACTACAGGTCTGGTAGTGGTGAGTAAGACTACAGGTCTGGTAGTGGTGAGTAAGACTGCAGGTCTGGTAGTGGTGAGTAAGACTGCAGGTCTGGTAGTGGTGAGTAAGACTGCAGGTCTGGTAGTGGTGAGTAAGACTACAGGTCTGGTAGTGGTGAGTAAGACTACAGGTCTGGTAGTGGTGAGTAAGACTGCAGGTCTGGTAGTGGTGAGTAAGACTACAGGTCTGGTAGTGGTGAGTAAGACTACAGGTCTGGTAGTGGTGAGTAAGACTACAGGTCTGGTAGTGGTGAGTAAGACTACAGGTCTGGTAGTGGTGAGTAAGACTACAGGTCTGGTAGTGGTGAGTAAGACTGCAGGACTGGTAGTGGTGAGTAAGACTACAGGTCTGGTAGTGGTGAGTAAGACTACAGGTCTGGTAGTGGTGAGTAAGACTGCAGGTCTGGTAGTGGTGAGTAAGACTACAGGTCTGGTAGTGGTGAGTAAGACTACAGGTCTGGTAGTGGTGAGTAAGACTGCAGGTCTGGTAGTGGTGAGTAAGACTGCAGGTCTGGTAGTGGTGAGTAAGACTACAGGTCTGGTAGTGGTGAGTAAGACTACAGGTCTGGTAGTGGTGAATACATGTGTTGGACGTGTGTGTATAGGTGGTCTTGTTCATTTGTGTGTGTGTGTGTGTGTCCATAACAGAGTGTGTGTGTGGTAGCAGTGGACCTCCTAGTAGGTGTGTGTGTGTATTGGTCTTGGTCAGGTGACCTACTGATTGAGAAGGCCTCGTGCAAAGAGTGTGATCTGTGATGGTTGGGATTGGACAGGCTGCCTGTGTGTTCACTGGAGAAAGGAATGGGCTAAAGAAGGAGTGAGGGGGTCATGGGTGAGAGGAGGAGGGGGGATGGGGGTGGTGAGTTGAGTGAGTCCAGAGACCCCACACACACACACACTCTCCCCCTTTAAGGCGTCAACATGCTTCAGTTGGACTGGTACCTAGCCTAGGAGAACCGAGCAAGTGTTCACTCACACTCCCATAAAAGACCTTCGCTTGAAAAACAAGAAAATTGCATCAATAGTACTGTTTGTCCATTTTGAGACGCCGTAGCCGCTATAAACTTCCTCAAAATAGTCAGAATGTATTTAAGATAACTCAAGTGGGTTTGCGGAGGAGATCTTAGTCAAGCAATTTTGCATCTGACTATGATGTTTGGTGCGGTATTTCTCAAATGAAAAAATGTGCTTGAGGAAGAGTCGTCTCTCGTTGAATTACAACAGGCACTTACTTCATTGAAGAATCCTTACTTTTGACCAATCTCCGACGAGGGGGCGTAGACTTCAGCTACCGACTTTGGCTTGCCCAAACAGCCCAAAAGAAAGTCAAAAACGAACAAAAACGTCACAAAATATCGTCATAATATAATATGCAGGAACTGTTCCGAACTGTTTCTGCTGGGAAGCATGTGGACGCCTTTAGAAGTCTTTGACAATGTGAGGGCCGTTAGAAGTATTTGACAATGTGAGGGCTTGTGAGGGCCGTTAGAAGTCTTTGACAGTGTGAGGGCATGTGAGGGCCTTTAGAAGTCTTTGACAATGTGAGGGCCGTTAGAAGTCTTTGACAATGTGAGGGCCTTTAGAAGTCTTTGACAATGTGAGGGCCGTTAGAAGTCTTTGACAATGTGAGGGCCGTTAGAAGTCTTTGACAATGTGAGGGCCGTTAGAAGTCTTTGACAATGTGAGGGCCTTTAGAAGTCTTTGACAATGTGAGGGCCGTTAGAAGTCTTTGACAATTTGGGACACATACCCAGTCTCAAGCTGTCTTTAACCCCTTTGTCCCCCCTCATAGGCCAAGAGGAAGCTGGACTTGGAGGACCCTCTCTACCTCCCTGACTTCAGGACCCTTAAAGGAAAGGGGAGTGTGGCTGCAGCCAGTCTCCCAAGTCCCAAAAGTGAGTGTCTGCATCAATGAGAAAAAGCACTGCCCCCTACTTTAACGTTTGATCATAAGCACTGCCCCATACCTTAACGTTTGATCATAAGCACTGCCCCATACCTTAACCTTCTTCATAAGCACTGCCCCATACCTTAACCTTCTTCATAAGCACTGCCCCATACCTTAACCTTCTTCATAAGCACTGCCCCATACCTTAACTTTCTTCATAAGCACTGCCCCATACCTTAACCTTCTTCATAAGCACTGCCCCATACCTTAACCTTCTTCATAAGCACTGCCCCTACCTTAACCTTATTCATAAGCACTGCCCCATACCTTAATCTTCTTCATAAGCACTGCCCCATACCTTAACCTTCTTCATAAGCACTGCCCCATACCTTAACCTTCTTCATAAGCACTGCCCCATACCTTAACTTTCTTCATAAGCACTGCCCCATACCTTAACCTTCTTCATAAGCACTGCCCCATACCTTAACCTTCTTCATAAGCACTGCCCCTACCTTAACCTTATTCATAAGCACTGCCCCATACCTTAACCTTCTTCATAAGCACTGCCCCATACCTTAACCTTCTTCATAAGCACTGCCCCCTACCTTAACCTTCTTCATAAGCACTGCCCCATACCTTAACCTTCTTCATAAGCACTGCCCCCTACCTTAACCTTCTTCATAAGCACTGCCCCATACCTTAACCTTCTTCATAAGCACTGCCCCCTACCTTAACCTTCTTCATAAGCACTGCCCCCTACCTTAACCTTCTTCATAAGCACTGCCCCATACCTTAACCTTCATCATAAGCACTGCCCCATACCTTAACCTTCTTCATAAGCACTGCCCCCTACCTTAACCTTCTTCATAAGCACTGCCCCATACCTTAACCTTCTTCATAAGCACTGCCCCATACCTTAACCTTCTTCATAAGCACTGCCCCATACCTTAACTTTCTTCATAAGCACTGCCCCATACCTTAACCTTCTTCATAAGCACTGCCCCCTACCTTAACCTTCTTCATAAGCACTGCCCCATACCTTAACCTTCTTCATAAGCACTGCCCCCTACCTTAACCTTCTTCATAAGCACTGCCCCATACCTTAACCTTCTTCATAAGCACTGCCCCATACCTTAACCTTCTTCATAAGCACTGCCCCCTACCTTAACCTTATTCATAAGCACTGCCCCATACCTTAACATTTGATCATAAGCACTGCCCCCTACCTTAACCTTCTTCATAAGCACTGCCCCATACCTTAACCTTCATCATAAGAACTGCCCCCTACCTTAACCTTCTTCATAAGCACTGACCCATACCTTAACCTTCTTCATAAGCACTGCCCCATACCTTAATCTTCATCATAAGCACTGCCCCCTACCTTAAGCTTCTTCATAAGCACTGCCCCATACCTTAACCTTCTTCATAAGCACTGCCCCATACCTTAACCTTCTTCATAAGCACTGCCCCATACCTTAACCTTCTTCATAAGCACTGCCCCCTACCTTAACCTTCTTCATAAGCACTGCCCCATACCTTAACCTTCATCATAAGCACTGCCCCATACCTTAACCTTCTTCATAAGCACTGCCCCCTACCTTAACCTTCTTCATAAGCACTGCCCCATACCTTAACCTTCTTCATAAGCACTGCCCCATACCTTAACCTTCTTCATAAGCACTGCCCCATACCTTAAACTTCTTCATAAGCACTGCCCCATACCTTAACCTTCTTCATAAGCACTGCCCCCTACCTTAACCTTCTTCATAAGCACTGCCCCATACCTTAACCTTCTTCATAAGCACTGCCCCCTACCTTAACCTTCTTCATAAGCACTGCCCCATACCTTAACCTTCTTCATAAGCACTGCCCCATACCTTAACCTTCTTCATAAGCACTGCCCCCTACCTTAACCTTATTCATAAGCACTGCCCCATACCTTAACATTTGATCATAAGCACTGCCCCCTACCTTAACCTTCTTCATAAGCACTGCCCCATACCTTAACCTTCATCATAAGCACTGCCCCCTACCTTAACCTTCTTCATAAGCACTGACCCATACCTTAACCTTCTTCATAAGCACTGCCCCATACCTTAATCTTCATCATAAGCACTGCCCCCTACCTTAAGCTTCTTCATAAGCACTGCCCCATACCTTAACCTTCTTCATAAGCACTGCCCCATACCTTAACCTTCTTCATAAGCACTGCCCCCTACCTTAACCTTCTTCATAAGCACTGCCCTATACCTTCTTCATAAGCACTGCCCCCTACCTTAACCTTCTTCATAAGCACTGCCCCATACCTTAACCTTCTTCATAAGCACTGCCCCCTACCTTAACCTTCTTCATAAGCACTGCCCCATACCTTAACCTTCATCATAAGCACTGCCCCATACCTTAACCTTCTTCATAAGCACTGCCCCCTACCTTAACCTTCTTCATAAGCACTGCCCCATACCTTAACCTTCTTCATAAGCACTGCCCCATACCTTAACCTTCTTCATAAGCACTGCCCCATACCTTAACCTTCTTCATAAGCACTGCCCCATACCTTAATCTTCTTCATAAGCACTGCCCCCTACCTTAACCTTCTTCATAAGCACTGCCCCCTACCTTAACCTTCTTCATAAGCACTGCCCCATACCTTAACCTTCTTCATAAGCACTGCCCCCTACCTTAACCTTCTTCATAAGCACTGCCCCATACCTTAACCTTCTTCATAAGCACTGCCCCATACCTTAACCTTCTTCATAAGCACTGCCCCCTACCTTAACCTTATTCATAAGCACTGCCCCATACCTTAACCTTCTTCATAAGCACTGCCCCATACCTTAACCTTCTTCATAAGCACTGCCCCCTACCTTAACCTTCTTCATAAGCACTGCCCTATACCTTCTTCATAAGCACTGCCCCCTACCTTAACCTTCTTCATAAGCACTGCCCCATACCTTAACCTTCTTCATAAGCACTGCCCCCTACCTTAACCTTCTTCATAAGCACTGCCCCCTACCTTAACCTTCTTCATAAGCACTGCCCCATACCTTAACCTTCATCATAAGCACTGCCCCATACCTTAACCTTCTTCATAAGCACTGCCCACTACCTTAACCTTCTTCATAAGCACTGCCCCATACCTTAACCTTCTTCATAAGCACTGCCCCATACCTTAACCTTCTTCATAAGCACTGCCCCATACCTTAACCTTCTTCATAAGCACTGCCCCATACCTTAATTTTCTTCATAAGCACTGCCCCCTACCTTAACCTTCTTCATAAGCACTGCCCCCTACCTTAACCTTCTTCATAAGCACTGCCCCATACCTTAACCTTCTTCATAAGCACTGCCCCCTACCTTAACCTTCTTCATAAGCACTGACCCATACCTTAACCTTCTTTATAAGCACTGCCCCATACCTTAATCTTCATCATAAGCACTGCCCCCTACCTTAAGCTTCTTCATAAGCACTGCCCCATACCTTAACCTTCTTCATAAGCACTGCCCCATACCTTAACCTTCTTCATAAGCACTGCCCCCTACCTTAACCTTCTTCATAAGCACTGCCCTATACCTTCTTCATAAGCACTGCCCCATACCTTAATCTTCATCATAAGCACTGCCCCATACCTTAACCTTCTTCATAAGCACTGCCCCATACCTTAACCTTCTTCATAAGCACTGCCCCATACCTTAACCTTCTTCATAAGCACTGCCCCATACCTTTACCTTCTTCATAAGCACTGCCCCCTACCTTAAACTTATTCATAAGCACTGCCCCATACCGTAACCTTCATCATAAGCACTTCCCCTTCCTTAACCTTCTCCATAAGCACTGCCCCATACCTTAATTTTCATCATAAGCACTGCCCCCTACCTTAACCTTCTTCATAAGCACTGCCCCATACCTTAACCTTCATCATAAGCACTGCCCCCTACCTTAACCTTCTTCATAAGCACTGCCCCCTACCTTAACCTTCTTCATAAGCACTGCCCCATACCTTAATCTTCATCATAAGCACTGCCCCCTACCTTAACCTTCTTCATAAGCACTGCCCCATACCTTAACCTTCATCATAAGCACTGCCCCCTACCTTAACCTTCTTCATAAGCACTGCCCCATACCTTAACCTTCTTCATAAGCACTGCCCCTACCTTAACGTTTGATCATAAGCACTGCCCCATACCTTAACCTTCTTCATAAGCACTGCCCCTACCTTAACCTTCTTCATAAGCACTGCCCCATACCTTAACCTTCTTCATAAGCACTGCCCCCTACCTTACCGTTTGATCATAAGCACTGCCCCATACCTTAACCTTCTTCATAAGCACTGCCCTATACCTTAACCTTCATCATAAGCACTGCCCCCTACCTTAACGTTTGATCATAAGCACTGCCCCATACCTTAACGTTTGATCATAAGCACTGCCCCATACCTTAACCTTCTTCATAAGCACTGCCCCATACCTTAATCTTCTTCATAAGCACTGCCCCCTACCTTAACCTTATTCATAAGCACTGCCCCCTACCTTAACCTTCTTCATAAGCACTGCCCCATACCTTAACCTTCTTCATAAGCACTGCCCCCTACCTTAACCTTCTTCATAAGCACTGCCCCATACCTTAACCTTCTTCATAAGCACTGCCACATACCTTAACCTTCTTCATAAGCACTGCCCCCTACCTTAACGTTTGATCATAAGCACTGCCCCATACCTTAACCTTCTTCATAAGCACTGCCCCATACCTTAACCTTCTTCATAAGCACTGCCCCATACCTTAACCTTCTTCATAAGCACTGCCCCATACCTTAACCTTCTTCATAAGCACTGCCCCATACCTTAACCTTCTTCATAAGCACTGCCCCCCTACCTTAATCTTCTTCATAAGCACTGCCCCATACCTTAACCTTCTTCATAAGCACTGCCCCCTACCTTAACCTTCTTCATAAGCACTGCCCCATACCTTAACCTTCTTCATAAGCACTGCCCCATACCTTAACCTTCTTCATAAGCACTGCCCCATACCTTAACCTTCTTCATTCTCAAATAAGGGAGAGGTTACATAAAGCGACACAACATGATCATCCATCCTTCCATCCACCCATTTATCCATCCATCCATCCATCCAAATGTACACCTCAATACACAAGCTAAATGCAGATCTTACCCAGTCTATATCCCTATATACAGATATGATCCTACATGTATTACCTAGATTAAAAACAGGCGTATCATAATTCCCCTGCTCCTGCATTCGCCAACCACGTCTCTCTTGTATGACCTATGACCCTCAGCGCCCAAGTCTCCCGGTGAGCGGACGCGCTACGACACATCCCTGGGTCTGCTGACCAAGAAGTTTGTTGGCCTGCTGAGCGAGTCACCTGACGGCGTGCTGGACCTCAACTGGGCCACCGAGGTCCTTGAGGTGCAGAAGAGACGCATCTATGACATCACCAATGTGCTGGAGGGCGTGCAGCTCATCCGCAAGAAGTCCAAGAACAACATCCAGTGGTTGTGAGTAGCACACTAAGGAGAAGTGGACAAGTACACTTGGGAGACGTACACTCAGGATGAGTCGCATTAGGACAAGTACACTTAGGAAAGTATCCCTAGAACAAGTACCTACTCATCGCTGGGTCTAATTCCAAATCACGCCCCTAGCCCCTAATCCTGGGTGTTTTTGGGTTAACAATATGGTAATAGGATCAAACCTTACCTGACCATAACCTGTACCGTGACATACAGATCCTATTCAGCGTGTTTGAGGCAATCAGTAGTTTGAGCAAAGCATGGCACAGAAACAATAATATACCTGACTGCAATGTAGGCCATCTCAAACACGTACATTGTCTAGCAGCTCCTGGTGGCTCATAATGTAAAATATGTGTCCGTTGCCTCCCAGGGTGGGTGGCGTGTTCGAGGGCTCGGCCAGCAGCGGGGAGAAGTCACGCGCTCTGCGGCGGGAGCTGGGTGAGCTGGAGAGGGCTGAGAAGGCCCTGGATGACCTGATCACGTCCAGCAGTGCCCAAATCAAGGAGCTGACCGAACACAGAGACAACCAGCGGCTAGGCTACGTTACCTACCAGGACATCAGATCTATAGCCCGTCTGCAGGACCAGACGGTCATCGCTGTCAAGGCCCCGTCAGAAACCAAGCTGGAGGTCCCAGAGTCCTCAGAGGTGAGTGGTCAACGGTCATAGATATACGGAGCTGGCCGTTAGCGTTTCGTTAACACTGGAGCTGATCGGCTAGCCTAGTTCTGCTTTCGTTTAAGAAATGAAAAAAGACAAGGAGTAAAGTATTACAAATCAGACTGATGTAGTTCCTGATATATGATATACTGTATTATACTGTTTTACATTGATATATAGTTCCAGGTCCATATAAATAAAGGCGTAGATCAGCGTTTCCCAAACTTGGTCCTCGGAACCCCAAGGGGTACACGTTTTGTTTTTTGCCCTAACACTACACAGCTAATTCAAATGATCAAAGCTTGATGATGAGTTGGATATTTGAATCAGCTGTGTAGTCTTAGGGCAAAAATGAAAATGTGCACCCAGGGGGGGGCCCCAGGACTGAGTTTGGGAACCCCTGGTGTAGGAGGATGTACCGAACATTCTCACCAAACCATTTAATGTGGTGTCCTCCATTACAACTACTTCTATTACGGCCCATGTCTTATCTTGAGGAAGGACCCGTTTTGCAATTACTGCATTACTAAACTACTTATTGGACAACTACAGCTGTATTTGTGAATTCATTCTGTGAATGTACTAGGCTTTGTATAATGATGTTTTTTTATAATGACCTTAACTAAATGTATTTCCACACAGGTTGTATTGGCCTCACTGTATATAATACAGTTACAGGCAACACTTTACATTACGTTGCTTTTATACCGTGATTAAATGAGTAACAACATTGTATTAACATGACCTTCCCGTTGTCCCGTACCCTCAGGGCTCCCAACAGATCTACCTGAAGAGTAAGAACGGCCCCATCGAGGTGTACCTCTGTCCCGAGGAGGGCCTGGAGGATGCCAGCCCCGTCAAGAGCACCACCACCCCCAGGAAAGACTACCCTCATCACCCTCTGGGTCACACTGCCACCACCTCCCCGGCCATGGCGCCAACACAGTGCACCACCATCAAACAGGAGGTCAAGCAGGAGCCCATAGAGGGTAAGCTGAACTGGGGGGCTTGTGTTTGATACAGCCGGGGTCCACATTATGTGCTTTACACTCTCTCTCTCTCTCTCTGTCTCTGTCTCTGTCTCTGTCTCTGTCTCTGTCTCTGTCTCTGTCTCTGTCTCTGTCTCTGTCTCTGTCTCTGTCTCTCTCTCTCTCTCTCTCTCTCTCTCTCTCTCTCTCTCTCTCTCTCTCTCTCTCTCTCTCCTCTCTCTCTCTATCTCTCTCTCTCTCTCTCTCTCTCTCTCTCTCTCTCTCTCTCTCTCTCTCTCTCTCTCTCTCTCTCTCTCTCTCTCTCTCT